>NC_056740.1:135606170-135758670 GCF_019279795.1 Protopterus annectens
AGGATGGTGTTGTCACATATGATTAGCAAAAAAGTTGAGAAAAATATTAAATCATTCAATAAACTATATACATATATACACATGTACTGCTTGCCAGTAAAACATAATCAATATGATGACATTGTAGGTGCACTTTGTATGTAATTATTTCTATTGGGGAATAATAAAATTAGGCTGGATTATAACAAGTATCTCAAATATGTATTGATTATAAGTAAATGATGGAGAGGGAGAGGTGTTGAGAAAGGAGTGTAGAGAAAAAATACAGTTGTATTCCTTAATAAATGGACATTGGTAGGAGTCAATGGGTGTTACCTCAGCAGATGATCCATTAGCGAGTTCCAAAATTCAACAAAATGTTTATTTCATTTTTGGGTATGCATTAAAAATCTGTGTGCTGTTATGTATCTAATAGCTATTTGTCTGAATTCATTCCAAGACATCTTTGCTCTGTCTTTCCACTTCAATGTAATATAAAACTTTATAAGTGTGAACAGTGTAATTAATATTCTATCTTGTTGTTTCTTTAGCTTCACAGGAGAACATGTAATAGGGCAAATTTCCAGGATAATGTAGATTTCTCATATCCCATTTTGCTTAATCTGACTTTGAGTGCACACCATAATTGGTATGAGCATTTACAGCTCCAGAATATATGAAGTATGTCAGCATTCTGGCTATCACAATGTGGACATAAGGGTTTGAAGTAGGTTTAAATTTATTTGTGTGGGGGTAAGGTACACATTATTTAGTGCAACCACCAAACAAATCCTCCTGCATGAAAGCAATTGTACGGCTCCAAAAGCAAGGTACATCCAGAAAAACAATGAACCAGCAAACTGTGACCTGAAAGAAGTTTATTAGTTAAGGCAGCATAAAAACAAGTAACCAGACCGGTTTCGGCTGGTAAGAAACACAGCCTTCATCAGTGTAAACATAAAAAATCAAATGCTACTGTTTAAATACATGCATCAACACCCTCACTGGTTCATTTTAGAATTGCTCATGAAGACCAGGTGGAAATAATCCACCTAGCTTTACAATCCATTTTTTCTCCTTAGAGTCTAAAATGGAATGCCAACCTGTTTTGTTTAATTTGTTACCCTTTACCACATCAATAATCATAAATGTAAATTTGGCTGATTTATGTAACATACAATGTTTATATAATGCATTGTTGGATTTTTTGTTCTTGATATTACTTACATGCTCAGAGATTCTCAGCCTGAGAGGATGAGATGTTTGACCAATATAGAAAGATACGCAGGTGCATGTGGCTAAATATACAAGCCAGTCACTGCTGCAGTTAGCAAAAAAAATTATGTCATACACCATGCCACAGTTTTTTGTTCGTAAATTGTTTAGACTTAGATATTTTATCACAGTTTATGCATTGACCACATGGGAAACATCCAATCAAAGGTTCACCTGTCAGAGTAGTTTGTGTCACTTGAGACCAGCTATTGTCATGGGAATGTTTGTAATGGTTGAAACAGGATGCCAAATTTTTCCCTTTATGAAATGAAAACAGACATCTATCCGGCAACACATTCGATAACTCCTGATCACACTGTAGTATGTTCCAATGTCTGTGTATGCTATTGATAAGTACATCTGAATTCCTTGCATATGTAGTAACAATCTAATGGGTTGTGAATTATGTTCATCCCGTGATTTGTAAGTTAACAGATCCTCCCTGTTTAATGTATTTACCCAGTTGCTGGCCCGCAGAACATGTCCCATATAGTATCCCCTTGACCTAAATCTCCTGGTCAAATCCTGTCTGTGTTCTTGAAAAGTGGGTTCTTGAGAACAAATGTGCCTCATTCACATGAATTGTGATTTGGCGATATTCCTGGCTATATAGGGAGGATGAAAGCTGGATGCATGGAGGACGGTGTTAAATTGAGGATGCTTCCTAAAAACATGCATACTTAAAGTATGATCAAGTAATCTATTAATTAACACATCAAAGAAGGTAATGGTATCTACATGATGGTTAACTGTGAAATGTAGGCCCCATTTGTTATCATTCAAATAGGATATGAATTCCAACAGGTAATCCACATCTGCCCTCCATACCATCCAGCAATCATCCAAATAGCGTCTCCAAAAGTCATTTTCATCCAAGAAAATATTGTGGCTGCTGTCATAAATTATTTATTCCTCAATAAATGCCATGAATAGGTCAGCATAAATGGGGATTAAAGATGCCCCCATAGCTGTACCCCTGGTTTGCCAATAGCAAGTGTCCTGGTAAAAGAAGACATTATTAGTTAGGACATGTTCTGCAAGACCTACAAGAAAGATGTTAAATTCGGGCTGATATAAACCAGCCACCTGTAACCAATAGGCAATGACTTCCAGACCAACCTGATGAGGGATGTTAGTGTATAAAGCACTAACATTGTGTGCACATAAGCCACCCTGGTTCCAACTGGGTTTCAGAAATAATTTTTAGGAATCCTGTAGTGTCTTGTAGATGAGAATGTACCCTAGGTAGCAAAGGCTTCAGATACTTAGTAAGAAAAATAGACAAAGGTTCTGTGATATATCCTTTACCTGAAACAATTGGTCTGCCGGGTGGATGAACAGGATCTTTGTGTATTTTGGGTAAAAAATAGATGTATTGATTAGCTGAATCATGAATCATGAGTTGCTGCATTACCCTGTCAGTGATAATATCTTCATCCCTAGCAGTTGTCAAAAAGTCATCTATTTGCTTATTAAATCTGAAGGTGGGGTTAATAGGCATTACCGAATAATAGCGTCTATCAAGACGCTGTCTTTTAGCCTCATTGTCATATTCGGACCAATTCATTACTACTACTGCCCCACCCTTGTCAGCAGATATGATGACAATATCCTTATTATTCTGTAATTCCATAAATGCATCATTTTCAGCCAAAGTCAAATTGTTGGGTTTGAATGAAATATCAGAGCTTCGATAGTGCAGATCTTTGAGAATACTGCTCTGAAATTGGTGCACTATGGGATGCATAGGGGGAAGATAACGTGATTTATGATATGTAAACATATCATAATCAGTGTTACCATCTGTATCATCAAACTGCAACTTAAGATTGAGTAGTCTACAAAAAGACATAACATCCTGTGCCACAAAATCCTCAGAAGCGACAAAACCAGGAATAAAAGTTAGTCCTTTATTCAGGATGGACATATGAGTTGTTGACAAACTGAAGTCGGATAAATTCAAAACATTTACATTCTCATTTATTTCTGTATTGCTAGTATCAAAAGACTTTGAATATTGTTGATTTTTCCTGTGTTTCCTCCCCCCTCATTTGTATCTTGGCCTAAAGGGACAAATCCCTATGTCCTTTTGGGGGTCAGTGAATCTGATGTCAGGTGCATATCACTATCTGTACAAGAGGATAGATCATCGGTAGATGATCCATTATCTGCTGGCCATTTTTTTGAGAATAGATCTAGGCCTCTTTCTTTTAGGAGTTCTGGATTGGCTTTGTGTGAATCTAACTTGCTTATTGGTATTGCTAAATGGGTTACTACCCTGATAATCCCTGATAATCTAACTGATCACGTTGGAATTTTTTTATTTTTCTGGATTTAAGTTCCTCTTCAAGGTTACTTAAATCAGTAGCCACCTTGTTCAAGTGTCTGGTGAAGAAGGATTCTCCTTCAAATTTCTGCACCTCACTGCACAGTTTTGTGACCTCACTGATCTCACGATCAACCACTCTGGCATGGTACTTGGCCAGAGCCTCAACCAAAGACATGGTAGCTTGCTGTTGGATGGCTCCCCACTGACTATTGAGTTCATCATCTGCCTCACTAACATGAGGCTGTATTCTAATCCTAAGCCCTCTAGGTGTTATACCTTTGGCCATATAGGCCTTAAAGAGCTTGGAATGCCATACATTGGACCTCAATGACCTCAAATCCTTGTGCAACTGATCAAAAGCCAGACCACAACTGGAGTCGGGACCCAGGGATCCACTAATACTGCCATTATCAGTAGTTGTACCTGAACCAAATACCCCAAGATCCTCTCTGTCAGCTGACAAACCAGATATCAGACTAATTAAATCCATGCTGTAAACTTGCAATAGATACAAGGTTTATAACCCTTTTAATAAATAACAGATCAAGATTACGCAGTAATCCACTTCCTGTTAACGTTGTACTTCAATAGACATATATATAGATAGACATTGACAATAATAGTATTTACCACAAACCCAGTAATGCTACGTCAATATCAGCAGACCATATTCAGTCCATTCACACAGGAGCAATAATAGCCAAAACCAAAGCCAAAAACTGGCAAAATATTGTTAAAGCTATGCTCCACTATTCATACACTGGTGACTGAAGACCTTGGGCCATTATTTAGAATGTTGAAAACAAAATCCTTGACCATCATTTTCCAAATATTGATAAAGGTTTGAAAGCTGACAAAGCAAAATCAACAATTACACAATTCTTATCAAAAGCATCAGCGGACCCCACTATAACAAGTACCAAAGCATAATATATTGACCCAGATAGTCAAAGGGAATATACCAGTAGCAATTATTCAATAATACCTGATGTGATAAAAGTACCATGACAACTTACTGCCAGTCAAAACTGTACAATGTGTATAGAGACAGTATAAATGGTTGAACTGTGAAATTCCAATAGATAATCTGTTGAAGTTTAACCTAGAATAGGAAAATACTAAATCCTTATACGCTAGACTCATATCAATGATTCCCATTAATAAGAACCATAACTAAATGAAAAAAATAAAAAATAAAAATTGAATGACAACCACATAAAAATGGGAATATGTCAAAAGCCCTGTCACTTAAACTAGAAACTGGGATATAAAACTAATCGATCCTGAAAGTCATAAACAATACTACTGGGACTACTATTGTAAACCCATTCAGTGCTAGGCCAATATATAAACAGGCAATGCCCAAAAATGTTGTATAATTGACCCAATTGGGCAAGAAAATGTATACCATATAGTGCTATCCATATAAGGACAAAAAGTACACTGGGATTATAAAGTGTAAATGAACAATATGGTTAAGTCCCATCAATATAAACCCACAACTTAACAGTAACCTACAAAAACCTGTCCACTGACTGAGAATATTATCAAACTTCCTACCATTTATATTTGCATTGTTACACATATGCCATTGCTATGAATATAATATGCGCTATTCCCAAAACTGTTCATAAACAAAAAAGGTGTAACCCTGGTAATACAGTATCACCGAACCAAGTTATTGCACCAAGAACAAAAAGCAAACCCTTGAATATCTAATTAAAGCTTGTAAATAAATAGTTCCATTATTGCCCAAAGACTATAACATCTTATAAATGGATGAATCCCCTCAATCAGCCAATAGGCATACACAGTACTGACATAAATGGCCAAACATACTAATAATGAAAATTATCAGAACAAAACATGTAGTTATGTCCATATAATCAGGTAATGTCCAACATCTTTGCGATCGGTTCAAAAAAAGCAGCCTGATGATCCAGTTGGTGTTTATTATGCCACCACTAGTCCGTCTTATGTTGAATGATCTCCTTCAACAAAAACATGATAGTTGGTTTGCCAAAATGCACATGCATCCATTCCTGTTTTGGAAAATATGTCCCAGTGTGGCACTTAGAAGGTATACCACCCAATGGATAAATCCACCGTATCTTACAGCCAAGAAACGAGAAAGAAAAACAATGTCGGCTCAATGTAGCAAAAAATGAAAAGTCAACACTTGAGCTGTGAATCGTGGATGGTATAAAAGTCCAAAACAAAAAAAAATGTTCCACTCAAAAACAAAAACAGTACCTTTTGAATGTTGAAATAATTGGATATCAACGCTTGTAAAGAAGGAAAGCCGCATATACATTAGACCGTTGCGCCAGGCCGCCTTGAATGTGTGGAATCAAAAAAGACACAAATCCAACATACATCCGTGATGTAATTCAGACATATAAAGGATAAATCTCCAAATTTCCAAATATGTCCAAAACAGATAAAAGAGCACTATAACTGAACCAAGAAAGGTTACAAATTATTTTAAATAGCTGCAGAGCCAAGTATTACTTAGAAGAGATTTTGGTGAGTGTTTGAACTCTTCAGAGGAAGAGAGGGATGATATATCAGTTGGCAGGGTGTTCCATATTTTAGGAATAATGTTAGAGAAGAGTGATTCCTTAGCTGTCTTATTGGCTTTAGTTACTTCAAGAAGGAATTTATTAACGGAGTGGAGATTTCTATTACTTAAGTAAGGCTGAAGTAGATTTTGCAGTGCGGGTTTTTTCCTGGCTGGTTCTCAATTTTGTGGGCTAAAGTGAGTTGATAGAAGAATAAGAGTTGGGGAAGTTCCAACCAATCGAGTTGCTTTAGGGATGTACAGTGGTGTGACCTATACAGAGAGTCAGAGGCAAACCTGACTATTTTGTTGTAGCAGAAATTGAGTTTAGCCAAATCAGTCTTTCTAAGTTTAGTGATAATGAGAGAAGCATAGAGAAGTGTAGAGATCAGATGACTGTGTGAAATGATGGCCTTAGTGTATGTTGTAAGAAACTGCCTATTTCTGTATAGGACACCCAGTTTTTTGTACACTTTCTTAATGGCCCAGGAAATGTGAATATCAAATCTTGTGTTATTGTCAATCTAAATTCCAAGACATTTGGTGTTAGTTATGATTGAAATAGCAGTTTTATTCCTGGACATAATGTTAAATGGGGGGCATGATGCAGTGGATCTTGTAGATTTGAAGAGCAGAAGTTTAGTTTTATTAAGATTCTGAATTAGTTGAAATTCAGAAAGCCATGTCTCAACAGAGAGAAAGGAGCGTTGTGTTAGTGAATGAAGTTTTTGTAAAGAAGAGGCAGCACATATTAATGTAGAATCAGCTGCATATTGGATGACAGATGCATGAAGAGTAGAAGTGTGGAGGTTGTTAGTATAGTGGGAGAAAAGCAGAGGACCTAGTATGGAACCTTGGGGAACTCCTACAGTTACTGGGAGAAGAGGTGAGAGTTCTTGCTATCCTAGAACTGCTTGCTGGTGAGCGGATAAATAGCTTTGGAACCAGGTGATAGAATATTAACTTAGACCTAGATCAGAACTCTGATAAGTAAACTATGTCTGACCATGTCAAAGACCTTTAAGAGGTCAAGAAAGACAGCAGATACAAATTTTCCATTATTTCTGTGGTGGTGTACTCTATTGTTGAAAGTCATTAAAGTAGTGGCACTGCTATGAAAGGGGCGAAAAACATGTTGAGTGTTTGACAAGAGTTTACAGGTATGTAAATAGTCCATTATTTGTGTGTTTATTCTCTAGGATTTTGAATAGAGGGGGATAGAATAGCCACTGGTCGGTAGTTGGTCAGTTTTGTAGAACTGCTTCCTTTATGAAGTGGGATAATATGGGAAATCATCTGCAAATTTAGTCAGCCAGAGAGCATTGATATTGACCTTGACTTCAGAGAAGTAAGTGCCAAAAAGGAGCGGTCCAAGGACCAATCTCTGATGGACTTCACTTGTGAGTGGCCTCTTTGTAGAGGTGAACTCCCAAATTCTAACTTCCTGGTTCCTGTCAGTTGGCTGTTCACTGGATGACATGTGGGTTTGTACCTAACCTCTTGAGTTTGTCAACAATGCCCAAGTGGGCTACTGTGTCAAATGTCTTGGCCAAGTCAAGGTAGATGGTATCTACCATTTTGCCCTCATTCATTGCTTTGGTGACCTTCTCAAAGAAATCCACTGGGTTGATTGATCATTTCCATGATAATTCTTTCCATGGCTTGGCATATAAGGCTAGTGAGACTTATGGGTCTGTAGTTTCTATAAGACTAGTGAGGCTTATGAATCTTTAGTTTTCAGGGTCTGTAGATGGCCGACATTTGTGCAGAGGGATGACTGATGCTGTTCTCCATTCATTAGGCACAAAACCTGTTTGGAGGTTACAGTTAAATAGAAATTCCAGAAAGCCTGATAGCTTATGTTTCATGCTATTTAGAAGGCATCCTTGGATATTTTCTGGGCCTGTTGATGAAGTGTTATTGGCCTTAGAGTGATCATTAAGGACCTGTTCCCTCATGATAACAGGGGAAGTTGTATTTGATGGTATTTTCTCTGAGGTAAGGGAGGGGGAGGTAAATTTGGAGCTGAATTTGGTGGCCAGTAGGTTTGTTATATCTTCTGGCACAGTATAGGTGTCTCCATTTACAATGAGCTCTGCACACAATTGTGTGTTGCTCTTGCATTTGTGGACATGACTAAATAATGCCTTGTGATTGTTCTTTGACCTGGAAGGCCAAGTTTGCCTCAAATTTGGCTTTGCTGGACTTTATTTGTCCTGTAAGTTATTTGTTTAGTTTGATGAGAGTGCTTTTATCCTACTGGGTACTGCACCTCCTAATTTTTCTAATGATTTTCTTGCTTATGTTATATAGCCTATTGGTTTTGTGATTCCACCAGGGTGGCTTGTTTTGTGAGTTAGTTCTGTACTTCTTCCTGGTGTGTACAGTTTCCTCTATGCAGCTACTAACATGCTTGTATAGGATTTCTGTGAAAGTTCTTTATAGGCAACAGTGTTCTCAGGGTTTATGGGGGCTTGAAATTTTGTCAGGTTATCACTTAATAGCAGGAAGTTAGCCTTAAAATAGTTCCTGATTATTCCAGGGTTAGCTGGGGGTCCAGGTTTTATTTTTACTTCAAAGGAGACCATTTTGTGGTCTGACCTTACCAGGGAAGACATTACACCAGCGGATGTGCAGCACTCTCTCATGTTAGTGATGACCAGATCCAGTATGGTTGTACTCCTGGTTGGTTGTACTGACAGTCTCATCCAGGAAAGTTTGTGCTTACAAAATCCTGGAATCTCTGTGCCTGTATATTTGGTGTTGTATAGCATTCCCAGTTAATAGTGGGGTAAAGAAAGTCACCCATGAATATGGCATTGGGTTGGATGGCGAGTGTTTCCAATAAGTTTAAATACATAGAATGGGTTTTCTGAGTCATAGAGAGGGACACATCGCTTGCAGGGGAGTGATATTGGTTATTGCCTATGGTGATTTGAACATGGAGTAGCTTAAGTACATTGTCTTGTTTGACCAGCCTTGAGGTATATTTATTTTTTATGTACATCAAGACACCTTCACCTTTAGTCCCTATCTGTGTAGTAGCTGGTCTAAATGTGTGGAAGACATCATACCCTTGCACTGTCGGTGTGCTCTCCACAGCTTTAAACCATGTCTCAGTCACCGCACAGACATCAGCATTATCTAAGGTAAAGAGAACTTCTAGGGAGGGGAGGGGAGTTTTTTTGTTTAGACTCCTAGCACTGAGCAGTAATACTTTTAGATTTTCTTGGCTTTGATTTGCTATGTCATAAGAACTTTGAGTCTGGCATTGCCTAAAACACTTTTTAAGGATTGGATTCTGGGATTGTACTTTGCCTGAAGAAGTGCAGGCACTGGACTTGCATGAAAGTGCTAACAATAAAATGTGTGTTGGGATTTACAGCAAGCTGTCTTTTTATCTAAATTATTTTTTGTTTGTTTTGTTTTATTGCCTAAAAACACATTATATGGTAAGACAATGTTTTAGCGAATATTAAAAAGCCTAGAAGTGAGAGATACAAACCATCCCTGGTAAAGCAGCATGGTCTATTGACCATCTCCTTACTTGCTGACAAATATTGCACCCCCTTTGAATGACACCAGAAACTAAACCAATTATTAAAGTCATTCATCTTTTGTTCATATTGTGGCATCATCCTTGGAGAAGGTAAAATGCTGCTCAGTGCTAGGCTCATACCAGCCTTGGACACATATTCCAAGAGCTTTATGATTTATGTCTTCATATAGTCCAAGAAGGTATGTCACAGGTCATTTACACCCACATGAACTGCAACTAAGTCATTCTAGTACTTGTAGCCCAATGATCCAAGTGCATGCGTGATGTGGTGGATCCTAGCCCCTGATAAGCAACTGACCACGGCTTTCTCCTTAATCAGCCTGGTGAGAGGGACATCAGTGTGTCTCACAAAAGAATTCTTCAATGATGAGAATGTTGGACTGTGTGGTGGCTTTTCTTATGGAGTTAGAAATAGAGGTTCCAAGAGATGTGGCTCTATGTGTTGATATGGGTGTTGTTTTGAAAGAGTACATTCAGGGCTGCACAGGGTATTTGTTATGTGCACTTCATCTAGGAGGGTTTTAGAGTTTAGGAAGTTTACATTTAACTGCCTCAGCACATGTGGGTCTCTGTGTCTGCTTTGAATTGTGTGTGATGGGTGCAGTGTGTGTGTACTACTGACAAGCTTAGTGACATTAGCAGTACATTTGTGCGAGAGTTTGCCGCCAGTGACATTGTGTGAATACATCTCTCACATACCAAATCAATTTGTTTGAGAATGAACTGGTTGTCAGCAAACATAAGGCAATTTCTACATTGTCTCAGGATGCTCATATCCACCAAGCTGGTAACAGTGATAGTGGGAAAGTTTCATATCCATGGCAATAGACCCTTTTTTATTGATTAAACAGCTGGAGTGAGAATATAAAACAATGCTCGGAGTATCTAGTTTGCAATGCTGGGGACAGTGCTTGCAACTAGGTATTGGTAAACTTTCAGTTGTGCTTTTACAGGAAAAATGTCACTCAAGGTCATGGTTATTTACATATCTCCTAACTTCAGACTGTCCAAATTATTTCCTCATATTTTTGTCTGTTCCTCATAAAAAAAATTTAATTTTCTGGCAGATTATTGAGGATTGAAGTCACAAGACAATGATATACATTTGATTTTCTAACTTCACATCCTTCAGAAAAATGCATGCTGATTAAAACTTATTATTCTGGTTGTTATATGCATTTATACCAGCAACATTTACAGTTTGTCCCTGATTTTGGACTTTTATCCTCTCATTATATTAGGCTTTGTCCAAAATTCTTGCCCTGAGTGGTTAAGAGCCATGCACCACTTACGTTATCTTCTTGTCAATCCTTGGGAGACAAGAAGTGTTCCACTCATGGATATAATACTGTTAAGAATGACATCTGGGTTATAGTTTGCCTTTGACCACTGATGAGAAACCATTATAGGTAAAGCTCAGGCAGCAGTATATCTCTTCTAGTATTTGTGCGGTTATGATGCACATTGTTCAAGACAGTGAAGCTTAAAAAGTACAGATAAAAGGTAAAAAGGTAAGCCCTTTGGGTAATGATGGTCTTAACACAGAGGTACTAGTAGTAGCAGATCCTAAAAGGGGGGATATATTACAGGCCCAAAATAGCCATTTCTTTAGCAAGAGCCACATTATTTCTGAACAAAGGTAATATGACAACTTCAATGAATTTTGAAAACTTTGGCTTTAATGTGTTCCACGTTTGGTGATGGAGATGCAGGAATTAACACAAATGTAATAATTATTCATGAATGTATATTCTAAAGACTTTGCTAACAATGAATTTTATTTTTCTATGGTAGAGGCTTCAATGCACTGGGCAGGACTGCCAAATATCACATTTAAGAAATTTTGCAACATTAGTTTGTTTTGTACTGACCAATTTGGTTAGATATAATACATTTCTGACTAAAATTTCCCCTTGATGTTCAAGACACAGATGAGCAGCTCCACAGAAAAGTTTCAAATCTGTGTGGAAGAACACATTGACCACAGAGTGACAGTCCTTTACAAATATATTTTCTTCTGGTGAAAGTCTGCGTAACTGACTACTAGACAATAAATTAACAGTAGCTGAACTTACCTAAACAATACCTAATTATGCTAACACAAATCGGAGATATGTGTGCCAGTATACTAAATAATCCTACAGTAGTGATTTCTTGCTCATTGACAGCAAATGATAAAACTGGCCAACTATATTCTAATTGTTGCATTTGGTTCCAGATAGGGAAGATACAAATGTCCTGTTGAGGGTGGGGTCTTTTAATTATATTGTGGAAATAGTGGTTATGGGATCACTGAATTCAATTTCATACAGAAAAAACATAAAATACATGTAGAAATGGACATTAGATGTGGCATCTCTGTTTTTGCTATGGAAGATAATAGGCAAAAGGAGGTAATGGATTGTATCGTAGTAATGGTGATCATGATCAGAGTGGTACACTTAGACAGTTAGGACTGTTCAAGTGAATATTAATCCAGAGGTCTTCGTGTGGTAGCATTCTTCATGTAGTATGTAAATAGTATGTAAATACACACACACACACACACACACACACACACACACACACACACACACACACACACACACACACACACACACACACACACACACACACACACACACACAAACACTTTTATGCTCTTATGCCCTTACTCATACCTTCTCTGACACACTTACACCTATATCCAATCTTACACTGCCATCTATATAAATAGAAGCCCAATACATGCTTCACTATGAAAATAGCCAACCTGCATTCTCAGCCCCTTAGCAGAGCGTATTATAAACATATCAAAAAGTTCATTTGGATAATGTACCTCAAAACTGTATTACATTTATTTGACATTACAATTCATTACAAGTACATCTGAAGCAGCTACCATAGCTCTCAACCAATCAGGGACAAATCTCATCAAAATCAGGGATAAATCCCAAATCCAAAAATAATCAGGGGCAATCAGAGATACTTTTAAAACATTAGCACTGTGTACTTGAGGGGCAGCCATGGTGGTGCAGCGGTTAGCATTGTCACCTCACAGCAAGAGGTTGTCTGGTTTGATCCTCGGCTGGACTGTCTTCTGTGCGGAGTCTGCATGTCCTCCCTGTGGTCACGTGGGTTTCCTCCGGGTGCTCCGGTTTCCTCCCATATCCCAAAGACATGCTGTAGGTGGATTGGACATGCTAAACTGGCCCTAGGTGTGTGTGTGTGTGTGTGTGTGTGTGTGTGTGTGTGTGTGTGTGTGTGTGTGTGTGTGTGTGCCTTCTGTGGAAGGTTGGGTGCTGGGCTGGCAATTTAACACTGTAAAACTCCACTGCCAATCATGAACAGACAGGTGAGCCAAAAGAAGAAGTACTGTGTACTTGAGACAATGACAAAACAAGAAAATGCAAATTAATATACATTTTCTGAAGTAAAAGAAGTCTATAACTCTAACTATTGCCATTATTTATTGTGTAATTCATCTTTTCTCCAAAAGTCACCAGTTCTGGGGGGATTAAGAGGGACAGAACTATAATATGAGTCAAAATCAGCCGCATTCTTGAAAATTAGGGACAGTTGAGAGATATGCACCAACAGCTGCAAACTTCATGTGTTTCCATGGCTTTAAATCAGTTATACATGCCAGAGACTCCTCATGCTGTCTCTCTTTTATTCATTCATTCAGCACTGTTCACGGATCAGGACAGCTGTTCTCTTCTCACCATAGGCCTTTTCTGTACTGCACTGATCTCTTGGAATTTGATTGTTAGTATGTTTATTTAATAAATATGGAAGGCAGAAGGAGGATTTAAATAAGCAGACAATGGACAGCTAAAATGCAAAGTGTAGGCAACAATTAATACAGCTAGTTTAATATGGTTTTCATATTTATGCAGGAAATGGAATTTAAAGTGTCACATGGTTTGGTTCATTTCTAACTTCTAACCTTTAATTCAGTATCATTTTGTTTTTGGGGTCCAAAAATGATTACTAAATGAAATTAAAACTTACTTTTGATGGTAGATCATTACTGAAGCTTAAGGAACTCAATGCCTTTGCAAAATTGTTAATGAGCAAGGAAACCCAACACTGTCAGAATGTCAGTATGCTGGCAAACATTTTTATTGCTGCATTTGACATTTGACACCCTCATAACAACTTTCTTCACAGTTTCAAGTTCACAGAGTAATTCCTTCCTTTCAGGATTAACCTGCTCTTCTATGCAGCATGCAAACATGCTTTCACTTTTATGAAGTAAAATGCAACTATCTACAACAATGGTGTTCAACTGAAAGTACATGTACACATGTTTGTGTGTGTGTGTGTGTGTGTGTGTGTGTGTGTGTGTGTGTAGACACACATACACACGTGTGTATACCTGCACGTGCACACACGCGCACACACACACACACACACACACACACACACACATGAACACACACACACACACACACACACACACACACACACACACACACACACACACTTGAAAACATCTAGAATTTAAAAGTGTATTATAGCAATAACCCACACCTGGGTGTGGGTAATGCTGGATTTACCCATGGTTGGCGTGGTTTGGTCACGAGGGTGAAGCTATTATACAATGACATTATTTAAGAAAAAAATAATTACTTTTCTTAAATAATGGCATTGTATAATGCGTCCTTGCTGCCTTTCCGCAGCTATCTGGTATTCTTCGGCAGTTCTGATGTACTGCACATGTGTATGCCTATGCAGTACATCAGAACTGTGGGCAAAAGCAACGGAGAAAGCAAGATCTCCGTTGCTTTTTACAAACTGTTTTTGCTATGTTAAATGGGTTTAACATAGCGAGACAGCTTTAAAAAAAGCAACAGAGAATCTCTGTTGCTTTTTTTAAAGCTGTCTCGCTATGTTAAACTTGTTTAACATAGCGAAACAGTGTGAAAAAAGAGTTATAGTAATGGAAAAAGTCCGGGCAACCGGACCTTTTTCCATTACTATAACTCTGATTTACAAGGTGCGCACTGACCAATCAGCGTGCACGTTTTTGAATATTAATGGGGGGGAGTTGTATAATAAAAGATAATTCCGTGATTTACTGTAGTTCACAGGATCACAGGCAAGTTGCCTTTGCATGCCACTGCAAGCTTAGCCAACTTCCCTTCAAAGGTGAATCAAACCTGTATTTTGTGTATGTAAGGTAAATAACAATCATTATGCCATCCCCCAAATATATAGAACAGTAGCGTGTTATTACTTTGCTAATAACCCCAGGGTGCTTTTTTAAAGCCTAGTGATGCTTCCCAAAGGTGATAATCAAACCCTTTACCTTGTCTCTGTAAAGTAAACACCTTAACTATTATGCTAACGTCCGATTGCTAATCATAATCCATATTTTTTTTCCATAGATATCACTCGGGTGAAGTGCATAGAGATCCATACACTATATGTACAGACTAAGGAAACATTTTGGCACACAATTATTGGAGGAATCAATATGAACAGCAGGGAACCAATCATACCACACTGCTACAGACAAAATAATAACTGTCATTTTGGCCTGTGGAATGCTGTTACCGTTGCAACTATTAAAACAATTGCACAACTGAAAGTACAGAACATTTAAAGTTGCTTAAAACTGGCTTATCCAGTCTATGAAGGGTCAATTACCAGTCATGGGTGACTAAGAATTATTTATTTATTTATACTTGTTAACTGGGTAGTGTCTGACTGGGCCAGGAGCCCGTTTTCAGCGGAGACCTGGGGAGAAAAGCTTCAAGAAATAATAATCATAGCATGAAATACAATTATTAAGATCTAGAATTATACATTAGTAGTCATATGATAGCTAAAGTAATAAAGAAACATTCTAGTGATAGCATAACATAGAGCATATCATATACAGATATAAAAAAACTGAGTATTTTAAACACTTACAGAAAGCAAAAATAAATCAAAGTAGAAAAAATGTTAGCAAAATGTGATTAACAAAAAAAATTGTATAACGACATATGTCATAGCGTAATACAGAGATGCTTGAACACTGCATGCCTGAAAAACCTATCATGGCTTGTAGGCAAAGTCTCAGCTCATAGGGAGGAATAACATTGTGCTGTTTAAGGGGGATGTGAGAAGTTGTGAAATACCAGGCAAGAGGAATTATCTGGGAGAAGTACAGGGGCAAAGCCAGGTGTTTTTGAGATATTCTTTTATTTTTGTTTTAAAGGAAGAATAGCTGGGAATATTTTGTTTGTGTTGAGGGAGAGCATTCCAGGTCTTAGCTATTTTATTTGAATAGATGGAGTCACCATGGTCATTGTGAGGTTGGGTTATTTTTAGCAGTAGCTTGTCTGAAGACCTAAGGGACCTGGTATTGACATGTGGTTGGACCAGGGTGGAAAGTGCAGGGTAATAACTGGGGTTGTGAATGATTTTGTGGGTAAAAGTAAGTTGGTTTAATGCTAACAGTTTGGAAAGTTCAAGCCAGTTAAGTTGCTGAAGAACAGAAGAATGATGAATTTTATGGAGATGGCTGCTGGCAAACTTTACTATTTTATTATTGCAGAAATCTAAGTTATTAAGCTCGGCCTTGTGCAAGTCTGTGAAAATGTGTGAGCAGTAGAGAAAGCTAGATAGAAGTTGGAGATATGGCTGTGGCTAGTCTGACTTGTTGTGTTAGAAATGGCCTGGCCCTGTAGAGAGATTCAAATTTGGCATGGACTTTTTTGATTGTTTTTTTGATTGTTACGGATATATGTATATCAAATTTCAGCCTGTCAGCTATTGTTATATCTAGGAGTTTGTTGTGATTTGTAGGCTCAATTTTGGTTCCATTGGCAGATTGAATAGAGAGAGATGGGGAGTAGGGCTTAGAGGTTTTTTAGTGAAAATCATTAACTTAGTCTTATTTGGGCTTAGAATGAGTTGTTGGTTAGATAGGTATGTTTTTATTTCCTGGAGTGATTGTTGTTTTTTTTCTTGAAGTTCTTGGTGGGCAGGGGCAGCGTAGATAAGAGATGTGTCATCTGCGTATTGTATGATTGTAGTGAGGTGGGTTACTGAACTTAGACTGTTGGTAAATATGATAAAGAGGAGGGGTCCATGTATGGACCCTTGGGGTACTCCAGTGGATACTGGCAGTAGAGGAGGGAGATTGTTCTCCCATTTGGTAGCATGTTTATGATTTGATAGATAGCTGTGAAACCATGCAAGTGATGATGAACTGAGACTGTAAGTGGCAAATTTATTAACTATGAGTTGGTGGGAAATAGTGTTGAAAGCTTTTGACATATGTAGAAAAATTGCTGTGCTTTGTAGATCCTTATTCTTGACACGATGAATAGTGTCAGTGAAAGATATTAAGGCTGTGTTACTACTATGTTTAGGTCTGAAACCATGTTGGGTGTGAGATAGAAGGTTGTTAGTGGTAAGGTGATTTAGGAGTTGTTGGTGACTACATTTCTCTACAATTTTAGCTATGGGTGGGAGGATGACAATGGGGTGGTAGTTAGAGATATCTCTAGAGGGGCTGCCCTTGTGGAGGAAAATGATGTAAGAGATTTTCCAGGGGGTGAAGTACATACTGTTCTGAGAGAATGAGTTTGTTGGGAAGTTGGTCAGCAGCTAGGCAGCAGAGTTTTAGTTTGGACAGGACTTTGTTATGTAAGAAGTTTGAACAGGTTTAAAAGAGAAAGAATTTGTGGTTATAGTGGAGGGGTAGGTGACTGTGAGTGGCAGATTTTGGTGGTTATCCATGAGGGAGGTGATAGAGTTAATAAAGTGAGAGTTGAATTGTGATGCAATAGGTTTGTAGGTGTTGAATGTGGAAGGGGGGTGGTGGAGGTTTTACTGTGGTTAAGGAGGTAGTTTAAAGTTTGCCAGAACTTTTGTGGGTTGTGTTGGAGCTTTTTCTGACTGGTTTGGAAATAATATTTCTTGTCATTATTTATCCTTTTCTTGGTTTCATTTCTTAATTGCTGATAAGAGGTGAAATTGTCTTTGTTTTTGATGGATTGGTATCGGGCCCTGGCTCTATCCCTTTTTTTATAAGAAGTATAGTGTCATTAGAAAGCCATGGTAACTGTTTGGATTTAGTGTGCATTTTTCTGGTGGGGACCAGACTATTTAGGATGTTGAGAAATTTGTTGTTAAAGAATTCTACTACAAGGTCTAGTTTTTAGGTTTTTTAATGGTGACCAATCACAATGTTGTAGTAATAAAATGAATGTGTCAGGGGAGAAGTTTTTCTTACAATGGGTGTATTTGAATGGACTATAAGATTGGGTTTGAATTATTTTTCCTAAGTAGAAATATAGGGGTATGGTCACTGAGGTTGATTGGAAGGCAGATGGCTTGGTAGCCCAGGTTTGGTTTGTTGGTTAATATCCAGTCAAGTATTGACTCTTTTTTTGAGTGTTTGTCACTACTAGGTGAATGGTTAATAATTTGGGTAAAGTTGTAGAGATTGATAAAGTTGGTAGGGCATTTAGAGAAGCAGGATAGCCAGTCAAGATTGAAGTCACCTAGGATGATAGTTTATGGACTGAAAGGGGAAGCAGACCAAGAGAGGGGAAGTTCAATGCTGGGAATATTGTTTCCAGGGGGCAGATAAACAGATAAGGTAATCATGGCTTTGTGAGGATTAATTTGTAGCCGTGTGATGAGTAATTCTGCATTGGGCATGTCAGGTGACATGCAATTTAGTTTGTCTACTTTTAGAGCGTCTTTAGACATAATAGCTACATCACCACCTCTATGAAGAGGTGCTAGACCTCCTTCTTACTGAAAAAATTGTGAGACAATCCAGAGCATGGTGTAGAAAAATTTGCTAGAAACTACAATTTTGAATACATAAAACACTTGAAATTCTGCTCCTTTGAATAAGATTTAACTATCACAATGAAAGGGTTTGTCAACGTATTATTTGGACAAATCAAAGTAAATTAGTAAAAAATGACACTGTTTCTACAGGCAGCCTAACAGGTCACAGACACACAACAGTATATAAAATAGCTATATGTCTTAGCAAGGCTGCATAATATTAAAGAGAGACAGTGTATTATGGAAGTAAGATGTGCAGAATGAAAAAGAATCAGACCATTATGGGGTGTAACAATGAATAAAGAAACACAAAACTTTACTGATGCTAAGACACAAGTGGTGTGCAGAAAATCAAGACAATGAAAAAAAACATGTTTTTTCATTTGTGGAAAGATTTCTCCTTTGGGGATTATTCATTGTTCCAATTAAGTAGCTCTATAACTCACCCTCATCTCATCTTCCACATCCTAGTATCTCCCACTTACCCTCAATTCACACTGTCCTCTAGGTCAGTCCACTACCTATTTTTAGTATGCTTTCCTGAATCATTTAACTTGCTACCCCCTTATAATTATCCTGCTAACACTTTATTTTTGTCCCTTTTTCTTACAGTTATATACAGTGCATAACCTAAACTAAGCCTCCCACCATTCCTGATTTTCCTGGCTTCCAGACAGAAAAAGAAGCTCTATGCAGGAATCCTCCACTGTTCTCTCAACTTCCTTTGCTTGTCCAATGATATCGACCTAAAGTGTATGTATCCCAGGGCAAGTCATTGTAACCAGTCTATGTTGTATTTACCCCTGCGTTCCACCACTAGCAGCCTTCTGCAGACTTCTTTTTACCCCATTATTAGGCCCTTACAGTACCTATTACCTTTCCCTACTCTGCTCTAAGTGCTCTTGTCTTCTACTGTTTCTCCACTAGGTGGCAGCACATACCTATCTTGCTTAAGTATCCACCTATCCCCTAAGTTACCATATATTGAATCCTCTCCTAAGGACCCATTAATTCCCTGCCACTAGCCTCCTATCTCCCTGACCCTCTCTGTTCTTACCTTACTAACAGTTACACCAAACAAGTACTACATCCTCCTTACTTTCCTTATCTCTGATCTCACTTACCTAATCACTGATTGTTTCTTCTCAGTCTTGCCTTCTTCCTTTCTCTTTGTTTCTACCCGCTCCATTTGCACTGCAGGCTCACTCCTCTCCTCTCCCTACCCCCAATTCCCAACCACCCCAGGGGTCCTACTCTTATACTTTCTAACTACACCCCTTCCTCTTCTCATTAACCTCTACACATTTCCAATTGGCCAGTTTTCTCTTATCTTCCCATCTCTTTACCACTGCACTCCATACTCACCACACCCTCATATCTCTACACACTCTCAGCTTAAACACTTCCATCTCTAAATATATTTCTAACAAATAGCCAGTCCTTCCCAATGGATAATCCTACCATCCCTTCTCAGATTCCACTCTGCTTTACTCTTGTATCACTACCACTTTTAACCTTTGCCTATTTACTTTCCTTATATGAACACCCTATATATCCATACACTGACTACCCCAACCGACATACAAACTCTCAACACTTACCATACCTACATAACCATACAAACATAATATGCTCACCCAGCTACCTACTTGCTAAGTATCATAGAACACTACATATTAAATATAATTCACTACATCTCAAGAGACTGTTATTTCCATACAGCAAACTCCCTAACCTAAGCTATCTAGGACAACTCCTCTCATTAAAGGACGGTGATATTCATCCTAACCCAGGCCCTACAGCAGCCTCTACCTCTCTACAAAAACAAAATCAATCAACCAATTACCCCCTCACTAAACCACCTAACTCCCTCCTACTAGCTCATCTAAATATACATAGTATTAACAACAAAGTAACTCAACTCCATGCTCTCCTACAAGTATACTCCTTTGGCATTATCTGCCTAACAGAAACATGGCTAAAACCTAGTATCAAGGATAATGAAATTATCCCACCTGGATATAATATGCTAAGAACTGATAGAGTAGCAAAGAAAGGTGGAGGGGTTGCTATTTTATTCAAATCTGGATTACAATTAACCACATATAACTGTAATCTACCTCTAGATTCCCATACTGAAATTCTCATCTCTAAACTTGAACTTAACAATACCAAATCAATCTACATTATCTGTATCTATCTGCCCCCTGGAAATAACATAGCCACCATGGAAAATATCCTTTCCTGGCTATCCCAACACCTACCTCAAGAAACCATAATCCTAGGTGATATAAACTTGGATTGGAATTCCTATTGTACTAGCCATCCTACCTCCCACATTAACCTACATGTTTTTTCTCAAACTATTACCTCACCCACCAGAATAAATAAAGCTAACAAGAAAGCAAGCATACTAGACTGGATTCTTATAAACAATCATACCCACTACTATAATTCTGGAACCCTCCTTGATGATATAAGTGACCACTCACTTACCTACTTCATCAGGCATAAAACCAACACTCCTATTCTAACCTCTATCAGAAGTATTCGACTCAAAAATAAATTTAACCCTTATTTATTTCAAATGGAACTAAAAGCATGCAATTGGGTTCCCTTAAAACACCTCCCTTTAGATTAAGCCGTTAATTTCTTTAATACTACTTTCCTTTCCATTCTCAATCATCATGCTCCAACCAGATCTATTAGAATTAAGGCCAACTCTGCCCCATGACTATCCAATGAAACCAAACATAAAATTCAACTCAGAAATAAATATTGGGCCAAATGGAGAATGACCAAAAACCCTGTTGATCAACAAACCTTTAGACAACTTAGAAATGACACTAGGAAGGCCATACTTAATAATAAAAAAATATTACTTACAATTTCAACAACCTAATCACAACAAACCACAAAAATTCTGGGCTAGCATTAAGCATTTACTCCACCCAGGTCAATCCACTATGCCTAACCCCCAAAATACAGACCAAAAAAAACCCCTATCCATACAGCTAATACCTTCAACACCTTCTTTACAGATGCTATCCAAACATTAGTTGGTTAGCTATCACCTAATATCTTCACACTACCTTCTTACACCTCAACCCCACCCCCTCCTTTTCAGTTCCAACCAGTCCCAACCAAACTTATTCAAAACCTTTTGAATAAACTGAAACCATGCTCTCCTTCAGCAGATCAACTGCCTTCTGAATTTCTACAGTTATCCTCCAATGCTATTGCCTACCCTATTTCCATATTGATAAATAGAACTATAAGCGAAGGTCACATCCCCACCTTATGGAAAGTCTCCCATGTTATCTCCCTGCATAAAGGAGGACACTCCATTGAGCTATCAAACTATCGCCCTATTGCCCTACTCTCTCCATTAGCTAAGATTATGGAGAAATGTTTCCACAGGCAATTACTCCACCACTTAATTGAAAACAATTTACTTTCCAACTGTCAACATGGTTTCAGACCCTCACACAGCACTACCACTGCCCTCCTTTCCTTTACTGATTACATCACAAACAACAAAACCTAAATAATCTTTCTTCTGCTCTATTTATCGACCTTTCTAAAGCATTTGACATGGTAAACCACCAGATTCTCATAAACGTACTAAAATCTCTGTCGTTAGACCCACCTTCCATAAAATGGTTCCAATCCTACCTTGACAAATGGCAGCAAGCAGTACTATGGCATAACACTCTATCCACCCATCTACCCATTACCATAGGTGTCCCCCAGGGGTCCATGCTAGGACCTCTTCTCTTCTCCATATTTATAAATGACTTTCATCTAGCTATCGTCCAAGCCATTTGCATACAATATGCTGACGACTCCACACTACTATGTTCAGCCACATCCTCTCAAGACCTTCACTCTCTCACCCAGAAGGTATTCAACATAGTAGAACAATGGTTCTCTCCAGCGTTGCCTTCTTCTGAACCCAAAGAAAACCAAACTCCTCCTCTTACTCCTACTCAAAAGTTCTCTCCTTTTCATTTCTCTGTGACATCCATCAATGGTACCATAATATCTCCAGACTTTACCACTAAACTTCTTGGTGTCACCATCAACAATAATCTGAACTTCGACATCCATATCAACAATACTATAAAGACGTCAACAAAAAAAATCGGCACTCTCTATAGGATTAAACCCTTCCTTTCTCCTACTGCCAAAATTACTACAGCTCACACTCATTTGATCTCTACACTCCTTTATGCTTCTCCTATTTTTACTAATCTATCCCAGACTGTCTTCAGCAAATTGGAATCATCCTATAATAACATTGCAAGATTTGCAACAGGAAACCCATTTAGAACACACCATTGTATAAATCTAAATCAGCTAGGATGGTTAGAACTACAACACCTGATTAAATTTCGCCAACTAACCATTGCCAACAACATACTTTACAAACCTTCTAATACTCCTAGTTTATCTAGCCTCATTACCCCCTATAAAAATCTAAAGTCTCTACGCTCCCCACACAAACTTCTTGTACACACCTCCAAATCTAATAACAGGGCTGGGGATTCCCTCTTCTCTTATACTGTAGGTAAATTCTGGAATCGTCTCCCTAATGACCTCTCCTCACTTACTTCCTTATCACTCTTCAAAAATAGACTTAAACTTTACCTCAAATCATACTGGCTATGCCCCTGTACCAAACCAGACTAGCCATCTATCTCTTTATACTTGACCTTGCCTATCCTGTGCTTACTATCCACTGTTACATCTTCCTTCTTACTATACATCTCTCATGTCTCCCTATTAGGCATCATTTCACTTCTCCTTATATACCTTTTTTTCTAATAAATGCTTGTAAAATCACTTCACAACTAACTTCCTTTCTCCACTATTGTCTTTACCTGTAATTAGTCCCTGTACCTTCTTTTTGCACTGTTTAAGACTCTTGTCCTCTTTACAAACCCAGTGCTAATCTCTATGCCTTACTGCACATATTACCATTGCTTGCTTATTTTTATTACATTTGTTTTATTATTTTTGCTATTTTTTTTTCCTTACAAATTTTTTTAAATTTTGTAGTTTGTAATTTATTTGTATTTGTATTTTATTCATGTCTTGGAGCTTATCTTCCCAGGCCTCAACTGAAAATGGACATATATCCACTTAGACTAGCCCGGTCAACAAATGTAAAATAAATAAATAAAATAACTGAACAATCTTATTGCTAAATAAAGTCTACTTTTTAGTGATGAAATTAGAATAAAAAAGAATCAGACCATTGTGGAGTGTAACAAAGAATAAAGAAACACAAAACTTTACTAATGCTAAGACATAAGTGGTGTGCAGAAAATCAAGGCAATGAAAAAAAAACATGTTTTTTTCATTTGTGGAAGGATTTCTCCTTTGGGGATTATTCATTGTTCCAATAAGTAGCTATATAACTGAGCAATTTATTAGCAAAATTAAGTCTACTTTTTAGTGATGAATTTCAGTTGCCATTACAAAATATTTCATGCAGCCATCAGTAAAAGTAAACAAAACTCACTGTCTTTATGAGTCTGGTAACATATTAAAAAAACAAGACTTAAGAGAGTTTATTATAGATTCAAAGGTTCATAGGTGTTTACTAGGCTAACGATCACAAGGGCCTTTTTAAGCCTATCCATGCATCCCGAATCTCTGACAAGTTCTGATATCCTCGATAAGTGTGAGCATGTGCCTGGGAGATGAACCATTTACAGGTTACCTGTGTCCATTAGAGGCATAGGTACCAAACCAAGGATGAATTTCTGGTTTCCCATCCAATTGTCCAAGTTGCACTTGAATTGGGTTAGGGAGGAACTGTGCTTCACATGGATGGGGAGCCTGTTCCATAGATGAGGTAGTCTCTGGGATACATACCTATCTCTGCAGCAGATCCTATTTATATTGCAGGCAAGGTTTAATTCTTTAGAATGGGTAATTATGGTGCTGTTTGTTTTGTGAATATTGCAGGACATTCATCAAAGTGGGGTCTGACAATGCCCTGTATGCCAGGCATAGATCTCCCCTTAAAAGCCTGCCGGAGACAGAATACAGGGATAAGGCCTTGAGGCGGTCTGCATAGGACATATTACTTATGCCCTGTATTCTTTTAGTGAGGAAACTCTGTGGACGTTCCACTTGCTGGATATGCCTGGTTAGGTACATACCAAAGGGGGCATTGTACTCATTGATAGGTCTGATGAATGCTGAATACAGTAGAACAATGACTTCCTTGGACTTAGATACCATACCTTTGTTTATAAATTGTGCAACATAGAATGATTTCCTCAACACTGTGGACAAGTGATGGTCAAAGGCTAGACTAATATCTATGTGTGTCCCCAAGTCCCTGACTACTGGGTCAACTCTAAGGGGCATGTTGTTATGGAAGGTTCTCAGGGATGGATGGCTTCCCAAAGGATACTCTTATGTATTTCTTGGCATTTAGTTTTAGTCCATGGCTCTGACACCAGTTATTTGCCTGTGTCAGCCCCTCCTGGAGAACATTTGTGTCGGTATCAGATTCAATGACAGCTCCTAATTTGCAATCATCTGCAAATTTAGTCAGCCAGTGACAACTTTTGAAGGGGAGAGGGGAGTAAAGTTGGAGCTGAAATTATCAGCCAGGAGATTTGCTATATCTTTCTGACATTGGCCTTGACGTCTGAGAAATAAATGCCAAAAGGAGCAGTTCAAGGACTGCTCCCTGAGGGATTCCACTTGTGACTGGCCTCTTTGTAGAGGTGAACTCACCAATTCTAACTTCCTGGGTCCTGTCTGTCAGCCAGTTGGCTATCCGCCAGGTGACATACGGGTTTATACCTAACCTCTTGACTTTGTCAACAATGCCCGAGTGAGGTATTGTGTCAATTGCCTTGGCCTGGTCAACATAGACAGTGTGAAAGATTTTGCCCTCATCCATTGCTTTGGTGACCTTCTCAAAGAAGTCCACTAGGTTGAGTAGACATCATCTGCCCTTGACAAAACCAAACTGGGTTGGGTCCAGTGTCTAGGGGTTTACTATATATCTGTTGATCATCTCCATGATAATTCTTTCCATGGCTTTACATATAAGACTAGTGAGACTTATGGTTCTGTAGATTCCAGGGTCTGTAGATGGCCCACCTTTGTGCGGAGGGATGACTGTTGCCTTTATCAATTCATGAGGCATGAAGCCTGTTTTGAGGCTACAGTTAAATAGTAATTCCAGAGGCCCTGATAGGTCATGTTTCATGCTATTTAGAAGCCATCCCGGGATATTGTCTGGGCCCATTGGTGCACTGTTCTTGGTCTTAGAGAGAGCATTAAGGACATGTTTCCTAGTGATAGTAGGGGGAGTTATATTTGATCATATTTCCTGAGTGAAGGTTGAGAGGGAGAGAGGAGTAAAGCTGGAGCTGAAATTATCAGCCAGGAGCTTTGCTATATCTTCTGGCTAAATATAGGTGGCTCCATTTACAATGAGCTCTGCACCCAATTGTGTATTGCTTTGAGGATGCGGACATACTGTAGCTAAAGAATGCTTTGTGGTTGTCCTTGGCCTGGAAGGCCAAACGTACCTCAAACTTAGCTTTGGTAGACTTTATTTGTTTTCTGTGTTATTTGTTTAGTTTGATAAGAGTGCTTTTATCCTGCTGGGTGCTGCCCCTCCTAATTTTTGCCATGATTTTCTTCCTTCTGTTATATAGCTGCATACCTCTCAACTGTACAGATTTTTGCAGAATGTCCAGATTTTTGCTTCGTATTTTTGATCTGTTTTTCATAAAACTGTAGTTTTCTGGCAAATTATTGGCAAATTGTTAATGATTGAAGTTAGAAAATAAGGACAGACATTTGGGTTTCATGGGTTCATAGGTAGGTACTAGGCTATTGGCCCTAGGGCCTATATAAGCCTAGCAAATGGTACCCTGGCTTTCGCCACCCAAGAAAATTATTTTCCTGTGCCCCCATCGAGCAGAACAACAGAAGTGATCCCCGACGTGAATTTCCTATCTCCCATCCAATCATCAAGATTTTTTTTGAAGAGTGCTAATGAGGAGCTTTGTTTGATATAGATAGGCAGTTTGTTCCAGAGTATGGGAAGTCTCTGGGACAGGAATCTATCCCTCCAGTATGTTCTGTTTATTCTGGTGACAAGGTTTAAGTCCCTAGATAGTGTAGCTTGGATGGATTGGGATTTTTTTAAGTGGCGCGTGTCCAACAGCTCTGGGTTTGACATAGCTTTTTATGTTAGGCAGAGATCGCCTCTGAGTAGGCGATATGTGATGGAGTGAAGCTGGAGTTTTTTGAGACGGTCTGCCTAGGGTACATCTGTTTGAGGCTGGTAATCTTCTTTGTGAGGTATTTCTATGACCGTTCCAGTTGTTGTAGATGTCTTGTGAGGTACATACCAAAAGGGGCATTGTACTCTATAATGGGTCTAATGAGTGATGAGTGATGACTTGATACCCTTCAGAAAATTCATGCTAATGCAAAACCTGTCATTCTATCAATGTTCTAAGTTTGTAAGAGCAATATTTAAAAATCATTCTTATTTTTGGGCCTTTGTCCCACTTTTATTCATGTCTTTGTCCAGATTTCTTGCTCTAAGAGGTTGAGAGGTATGTATCGCTGACTGATTTTGTGATTCCACCACTGTGGCTTGTTTTTTTTGAGTTGGTTCTGTACTTCTTCCTGGTGGGTACAGCTGCCTCTATGCAGCTATTAACATGCTTGTGCAGGGTTTCTGTGAACAGTTTTGCATAGGCAGAAGTGTTCACAGGGTTTATGGGGGCTTGAAATTTTGCTAGGTCCTCACTTAATAGCAGGAAATTAGCCTTAGAATAGTTCCTGAATATTCCAGGTTTAGCTGGGGGTTCAGGTTTTATTTTTACTTCAAAGGAGATCATTGTGTGGTCTCACCTTACCAGGGAAGGCATTACAGTAGGTGGTGTGCAGCAGTATCACATATTAGTGAGGACCAGATCCAGTATGGTCTCAACCCTGGTTAGCGTACTGACTATCTCGTCCAGGGAGTTTGTGTTTACAAAATCCAGAAATCTCTGTGCCTGTTCGTTTGGTGTCATACATGATTCCCAGTTAATAGTGGGGTAATTAAAGTCACCCAGGAATATGGTATTGGGTTGGATGGTTAGTGTTTCTAATAGGTTTAAATACATGGTATGGGTTTCCTAGGTCATAGAGGGGGACCTATAGTTTGCAAGGAAGTGGTATTGGATTTTACCTGTGGTGGTTTGAACGTGGAACAACTCAAAGTGCATTGTCCTGTTTAATCAGCCTTGAAGTCTATTTATTTTTGATGTAAATAGAGACACCTCCACCTTTAGTCACTGCCTGTGAAGTAGCTGGCCTAAATGTGTGTAAGGCATTGTAACCTTGCACTGTGGCTTTAAACCATGTCTCAGTGACAGCACAGACATCAGCATTCTCTAGGGTAAAGAGAGCTTCTAGGGATTATTTTGTTTGTTTTTGTTTAGACTTTTTGCATTGAGCAGTAATACCTTTCGATTGTCTTGGTTTTGATTTGCTATGTCAGAAGAACTTTCACTTTGACATTGCCTAAAAAGACATAGATGGGTAGCCTGTTCCAGAGTATGGGAAGTCTCTGGGGCAGGAATCTATACCTTCAGCATGTCCTGTTTATTGTGGTGACAAGGTTTAGGTCCCTAGAGGGATTGGACTTTCTTTAGGTGTAGCATGTCCAACAGCTCTGGGTTTGACATAGCTTTATATGTTAGGCAGAGATCACCTCAGAGTAGGCGATATGCTATGGAGTAAAGCTGGAGTTTTTTGAGGTGGTCAGTGTAGGGCATTTGTTTGAGGCCAGTAATCCCCTTTGTGGGGTACTCGTGTGGCCTTTCCAGCTGCTGCAGATGTCTTGTGAGGTACATTCCAAAAGGGGCGTTGTACTCTATAATGGGTCTAATGAGTGTCGAGTAGAGGGGAACAATGACCTCTTTTTTCCTGGATGAGAACCCTTTTATGATGAGGTGTGCCACGTAGAAGGACTTCCTGACTACTGTGGCGATGTGACTATCAAAGTAGAGACTACTGTCCACCTGGGTCCCAAGGTCTCTTATCACACATTCGGTGTTAAGTAGATTGCTGCCTATGTGGTAGTTCATGGGTACAGAGTTTTTACCAAAGGGGATGACACTGCACTTTTTGGCATTGAGCTTGAGGCCATGGCTCTGACACCAGGCATCTGTCTCAGCGAGGCCCTTCTGTAAGATATCCACATCATTTGGGGACTTGACTATGGCTCCTAGTTTGCAGTCATCTGCGAACTTCGTTAGCCAGAGGCCTTCTGTGTTAGCCTGTACTTCAGAGAAGTAGATACCAAACATGAGAGGTCCCAGGACGGAACCCTGTGGTACTCCACTTGCCACTGCTTTGAGGTCAGATTTGGAGTCTGCAACTTTTACAGTGTGGGTTCTGTCAGTGAGCCAGTTGGCAACCCATCTTGTGATGTAGGGATTTATACCTAGTTTAGTGAGTTTAGTTATAATTCCAGAATGGGGGATGGTGTCAAAATCCTTGGTGAGGTCATGATAGGCTGTGTGAACCACCTTACCCTCATCTACGGCTTTGGTGACTGCCTCAAAGAAGTCGATCAGGTTCAGGAGGCATGATCTGCCTTTCACAAACCCGAACTGGGTGAGATCCAGAGTTTAGAGGTTACCAATGTCTTTGTTTATGAGTTCCATGATGATACGTTCCATGGCCTTGCAGACCAGGATCATCAGGCTAATAGGTCGATAGTTCCTGGGATCAGTGGTGTAGGGTAACTGTTGCTGTCCACCATTCACTGGGCACAAAGCCTGATGCAAGGCTATTATTGAACAAGGACAAGGTAAAATGCTACTCAATGCTAGGCTTATACCAGCCTGAGACACATATTCTGAGAGCTCCATGGTGTCTCTCTTCATATAGTCTAGGGGGCTATGTCTCAGGTTATTTACTCCCGTATAGGCTATGACTAAGTCATATTGGTAATTGTGATCCAATGACCTGAGTGCATGTGTGATGTGGCTGATCCTAGCCCCTGATAATCAGCTGACCATAACTTTCTCCTTACTCATTCTGTTGAGATGGACAGTGTGTCTCACAATCGAGTCTCCAATGACTAGAATGTTGGATTGTGTGGTGACTTGCCTTATGGGCTTAGGGTTAGAGGCTCCATGAGATGCAGCTGTATATGTTGATGTAGTTGTTTTGAAAGAGTACATTTGGGGCTGCGAAGGGTATTTGTTATTTGTACTACATTTCAGGTCTTTGCGGTTTAGGAAAGTTATGTGTAAGTGCCTCAGCATATGTGGGTCTATACATCTGCTTTGAATTGTGCATGATGGGTGCAGCATGTGTACTATTGACAACCTTCTTGACATTAGGAGCACTTTTATGTGAGAACTTTGCCTCCAGTGACATTGTGTAAATACATCTCTCACATACCATATCAGTTTGTTTGAGAATTAACTGGTTGCCAGTAAACATGAGGCAATGTACATTGCCTCAGGATGCCCATATCCATCAAGATGGTAACTGAGACAATAGGAAAGTTCATATCCATGGCAACTGACCCTTTTTTATTAATTAGAGAATATCAATCACTGTAAGGAGTATCCAGTTTGCAAGTATGTGAACAGTGTTTGTCACTGCAAACTAGTTGTCCTGTGTGCAACTAGGTATTGAAGAATTTTCAATTGTGCTTTTACAGGAAAAATGCCACTCAAGGTGTCTGAGTCTATACAGATCACTGCCAAATACTTGAGGGGAAAATAATACGTAAACCCTGAAAATTTAAGGATGAAGTATTTACTTAGGCAGATATTCTGAAGTTAGAAACACTTTTTATGTTTACTAACCTCATTTAAAAATTAAAACAGAACGCACAGTTCATTCTACAGACATCCTTGTTGAATTATTTCAGTACAAGGGACACTGGATGAAAACATTTTATTATGCAATTACTTTTTAAAACAAGGACAAAGTATTTTAATCACATTCATCTTATAATGCTAATAATTACCATTCACTCACATAAAAACATGACTGATTTTCCCATCTGCAAAAATATTTACCTACTTGTGTGCAGCACTGGTCAGGTTTATAACCCACCACTGTAAAATGAGTTAATATGTATTCCAGTCTGCCTGGTAATGAAGGGGGCCCTCAGTTCATATACACACACGCGCGCACACACACACACACACACACACACACACACACACACACACACACACACACACACACACACATACATACATGCATGCACGCATATGCACGTACACACGCACACACACGCACACACACGCACGCACACACACATGCACACATGCACACATGCGCACATGCACACATGCACACACGCACGCATGCACACACACACACACACACACACACACACACACACACACACACACACACATACGCACACACGCACACATGCACACATGCACACACACATGTACACACGCACGCACATGCACATGCACACACATGCACGCACACTCTCACATGTTTAGGTTCTGCTACAAGTGCTGCAGCTCCAAGTGCTCAAAGATCCTCAGCAACTCAGATGTCTTGTAGCTGGTATAGGCTGCAGCTTGAGCTTGAACTCAAATATGAGGTTGGGTGAGCAGCTATGGAAGGAAGGAGACAGGTAGGAATATATATTAGGGCAGTGATCAGGGAGGGAATTTTTTGTTTAGCAAGTGGGAGGGGAGTCTTAGGTTTAGGGAATGTGAGGGAAATTTTAAGGTTTGAGAGAAATTAGGAAACCGCAGTGGTGAAGCAGTAGCATTGTTGCCTCACAGCAAGAGATTCTCCTGTTCGATTCTCAGCTAGTGTGCGGAGAGTGCCTTCTGTGTGGAGTCTGCATGTCCTCCCCGCGGGTCGAGTGGCATTCCAAAAGACATGCGTGAATGGGTGTGCCTTCGTTGAAGGTTGGGCATCGAGCTGGCTACTCGGCACCGTGAAAATATAGTGCCAATCATTAGCAGACCAGAGTTCCACTGTGGTGACCCCTAACCGGGAAAAGACAACGACATAATTAGGCAGGGGGTTGGAGTTTTCGTTTAATGGAGCAATGACTCAGGTTAGGACCTGGGTGTGAGTTACTTAACTCAAAAGGACTTGGCTTTAAAATCTTTGATATATGTCAGTGGTCCAAGAAGCAAGCCATGCATGTCTAGGGTGCCCTCAACTTGCAGCAGTCAAGTTGGGCTCTGCACTACTCATCTTGTGACTGAAACTTTACCTCATTTTAATCGACTATCTGGTCAATGCTTAAAGTCATGCTCAGTATGAGTAGCATACAGTTAATAATTAAATGCATTATTTTCAGAGTACCATCAAACATTACAAATGCAAATATTTCCATCGCTTAACTCATAAACACCTTTGCTATCATGAGTCACGTGATCTTTTACAATTTGAATGACCAAGGTTTACATGTCTAACATGCCCTTGGATCCTAAGTGAATCACAGGCAATCTGAGCTTTGCTCACCAGTTTGTCTAGGTTGAACACCATCACATATCTTTAAAACAAAATTAGAAATCTGGTATTTCACAACTAAGGTGCTAACTACCAATCACATGTTCATCTAATTAAAGCAATGCAATGCTGAGTATTTGCTCTTAACATTATTTTTGTGCAGTTCTGAAAGCAGACTAAAAATATCCCTAAATTATTTTATGAAGACATCTTAACTTTTATGTTTGTGTTTCTTCTTTGATGATAACAAGTTCTTTCTACTTTCTTCTGTGCAGAGAATTACATCCAGAGCCATCTGATGTGCTGTCTTTGCTTACTTGTCTATTCTGAGTTGTAGGTCTTCTCTTCTTTCATAAAATTCATTTTTGCTCAAATCCAGGTGACTCATTCTCTAAGACTGGGTGTTTTATTTATTGACTGTACTCAGAAACTGGCAATGAAAAAGATAGGGCCTTATATAAGATTTTGGTTGAAGTCTTAAGGTGTTTCACAAAGCCGGTTGCCTCCTTGGGTTACTCCATATATCTTGTGTCAGTAAAGTCTTTTTTTTTTTTTTTTAGTTAAATTAAGTTATTTATGTGGAATTTGTGGTAATATTGTGTGACAATATTTCTGATGCGTTCAGATGGAAGATATGAAATATGCTATAGAAAAAAGGTTGGAGGAACAGATGAATACTAAGATAAATTGAGAGATACAAGTGAAATCAAATAGTATGCTGCTGGTATAAAAAGGTAATCTGACTTAATGGGATAGAAGAGATAAGGGTGTTGGAAGAAATGTTACATTACATTTCAGTTTGATGAGTGTTGCGTTGGTGCTGGTACACGAATACAAGAGTCTCCTTTGGTTCTGTTTAAGCAGCTTTATTCTATACAAACACATTGCTATAAAGTTTATTTGACTATGACTAAGTAACTTGTATACAAACTAACTGATGTGATAATATATGCCTACCCACTGGTTGCTTCTTCAAAATGGCACTAGGGATTGCACGTGTCTGGAATTTATACGTGCATGCACAGCCTTGCATGCTTCTTAAAGACATAACGCACACACGCTACACTCTGATCTACATCCTCCCTCTTTGAGAAATAGATCATGCAATTTGCCTTGAGATATTTAGCATGCAAAAATCACAAATGATGTAGAGACATGCATTATATAATACTAAGTGTACATATATATACAGACAAGTCCACGTTGCTGTGTATTTCACTCTAGGCTTAGAAACTTCTCCATATGTAACATAAAACTGAGAATCAGTTTTAGTAACTGGAACAGTATCTGCAAAATGGTTGACCTGTGGAATGTTAGAATTACTCTCTGGAACAGAATCAGACTTTTGAATACATACTGGTCTGGAAACAATGTCTGACTCAGTCTTTGATTTAGAATGCATCACAGATATAATGTTGTGATTGCAATGGTGATGATTCTGGTACAGGAAGAAGATGTTTGCAATTCCTCCTATACTCTACACCCTTGGAGCTTACCCAATAAGAACTTGGTTTGGCACAGATGCCTGTTGTCTGTCCTATTCGATCAAAACCTTTCATTGTCTGGATTCATACTGTCTCTGCTTCCCTCAATGAATGAATTAATCTGCTTATCTGTCATAATTAGATTTTGTGGTGGTGCAGCGGTAGCATTGTTGCCTCACAGCAAGAGGTTCTCCCGTTCGATTCTTGGCGTGGGTTGGGAGTGCCTTCTGTGTGGAGTCTGCATGTCCTCCCTGTGGTTGAGTGGGCATTCGAAAGACATGCGTTGAATGGGAGTGCCTTCGTTGAAGGTTGGGCGTCGGGCTGGCGATTCGACACCATAAAAACCAACTGCCAATCATTAGCGGACCAGAGTTCTGCTGTGGCGACCCCTAACTGGGAAAAGACAAACAACAACAACGCTTCTTCAACAACTGAGCATTGATGGTTTTATTGTTCTTAGAGTTAGGCTTCAATAAACTTGATGAAATAGGGGTACTTTTCTGTTAACAGGGCAACAGCCTTTTTGACCTCTTTAACGTTTTTTCCATAATGACAGCTGTCTTTCATTGTCAATATTTGCATAAATAGCCCCTAAATTGTGCGAGTTTTCAGATACGTCTCTCATCTTTTCCAAAAAATAATAGTGTGTGTTTGTGTGTGTGTGTGTGTGTGTGTGTGTGTGTGTGTATACATACTACTTACACACACATGTTATATAGTTATACAAACACATATTGAAAGAAGTGTGTGTGTGTGTGTGTGTGTGTGTGTGTGTGTGTGTGTGTGTGTGTGTGTGTGTGTGTGTGTGTACACTTTCCCTAGGACAAAACCCATTAACGAGGCAAAAAAAGCTGTTGCTCCATTAATGGGAAAAGCATCGAAATAGGTAGTGTAGTTCGAGTTTGTCTGGAAAGTAGTCTTTGAGCAGGTGAGCCAAGAATATCGTCACAAGGTATGTTTCTGACATTAAGTAAATTTAAGAATACATCAGGATTATTACGCTTTGACTTATCAAGTAATTGCTTTGCACTCTGTACTTCATGTTCAGCTAGACCATTGGATTGAGGATATTCAGGACTACTAGTGACATGTACCTGCAAAGTCTCATTCTCTCACAAATTTCTGAAACAACTGGCTAGTAAATTGAGTACCATTGTCAGAAGTTTGTGAGGACTACCATGAACGGAAAAATGATGGTTAAGCTTAGTGATAACAGCTGTTGAGGTTAAGTTTGGTAGCAGATTAATCTCAAACCAGTTTGAGTAAGAGTCTACCAAAACCAAATAGTGTTGATTATTTCATTCAAAGATATCAGTTGCAACAGTAGACCAAGGTAGTTCAGGTATTGGATTTTGTTGAAGTGGTTCCTTTTGCAAATGTGCTCTGGCACTATTACATATCGAACAAGAAGAAAGAATACTATCAATGTCTTTTGATAATGAAGGCCAAAATATTAGTTCTCTTGCCCTTCTCTTTGTGGATAATAATCCCGGATGGCCACAATGCAAAATCTGAATATATTCATGCTGTAATGAAGCAGGAACAACAATTTTGGGACCTTTGAAAATAATACCATCTTCTATCGACAATTCATCTCTGTAGAGAAAATATAGTTGCACCTCAGGTGATACACTAGAGTGTTTTGATAGCCATCCAGCATTGATGTTGTGAATGAGCTTTTGTGAAATTGGATCAGTCATAGTGTGATCTCTCAACTCATCAAGTCTAGTAGTGAAAAAGTTATGCACTGACATCACGACAAAGTCAACATTTTCAGCATCAAGCAGTTCTGTTGTACTTCTAAGCAATCTGGATAAAGTATCAGCCAGATAAAGCAATTTATCTTTAGTGTAGACCATTTTGAAATTGTACTTTTGCAATTTGAGCATCATTCTTTGTAATCTCACCGGAGCAGAATGCATAGGTTTCTTTAGAATAGTACCTAGAGGCTGATGATCAGTTTCAATATGAATAGCTAGACCATAAATATAATCATGAAACTTGGAACATGCAAAAACTATTGCTAGAAGCTCTTTCTCAATTTGAGCATAATGCATCTCTGTTTGAGTAATTGTCCTAGATGTATAGGCTACTGGTCTGCCCTCTTGTAGAATAGCTGCACCAAGACCAACATTAGAAGCATCACAGGATAGGACAACTGGTTCATTCGCATCATAGTACCTTAACGTGGGGGGGGAGGTCGCAATTTTCTGCTTATGGTCAGCATAAGCCTTCTGATGATGCAATCATGACCATACAACATTTTTTGTGTTAGCTTTCTTAACGGTGCTGTCAACTCACTGAAATCTGGTATAAACTTGCCCAAATAGTTGACCATGCCCAGAAAACATTGTAAACTTTGCACATTACCTGGTGCTCACATCTATAAAATAGCTGTTTGTTTGGTTGAGTCAGGTTTTAAGAAACTAACCAAAAATGTCCAGCACAAATAGAGTGGGTTAGAAAATGACTTTTATTTCATAAAAAGTGGCTAACCCAAAACAAACAGACCGGATTCGGCTCAAAATAGCCTTCCTCAGTGTTAATCCATATAATCACACTCATTGTTTAAATAACGCATCTTAAATTGCCTGTGTCATTCTATTGGTGCATGCCACATTAACTCTGCTCATTCAGGCCAGGTTTGAAGACCGCTCCCAACCTTACTATCTAGCCTGATTCTTTTTCACTGAGTTTGGTATGCCACCTTGTCTTGCACATTCTATTCCCCTGAATTTTATCTATAATGGTAAATTGAAATTTGGCAGTGTGGTGGGTTAGTTTATGTTTGTAAAGAGCATTTGTAAGCCTTTTATTCCTCATATCACTTAAATGCTCACTAATCCTAAATCTTGATGGACGTAAAGTTTGTCCGACATAAAAGGCGGAACAAAAGCAACTGGCTAGATAAATAACCCAATCACTACTGCAATTGCCCATGATGTTAATTGTATATATTTTAGATGTGTTGCTACTGGTCATTTCCTTAATTTTAACCATGTGTGCACATGCACTACAATGTCCACAAGGGACGCTGCCTGTCAACCTATCTCCAAATAATGTAGTCTGATGGATTTTTGTGGTGGAGCCCTTCTTATAATGAGTGAGATATGAGTTGATTGTCCTTCCTCTGCGATATGAATATAAACATTGGGGGGAAAGAATATTTGCCAATCGCTCATTGGCCAACAAAATGTCCCAATGATTATTTATAATATCTCAAAATCCGTTCACGTTACAACTATAGGTAGTAACCAAGCGGATATTCAACACTTTGTTCCATGCTACTAGTCATCATCCACCCCATATTATTTGCAACATACCAAAATCTCAATTTTTGCATATCAAACACATCTGCTCCACTAATCAAGCTTACAATTCTGGGAGAAACAATTTATTTAACAGATTTCTTAGCAGAGGATTCCAGGTGGGAACCATACATGGTGCCAGTATGCATGCAGCTAGATCTGATCATGAGAATCTGCTACAATATCGACCAAAATTTGAGAAACAGGATAAAAATATATCTCAGAATATCTGCTTGGTTACTACCTATGGTCGTAACACGAACGGATTTCGAGATATTATAAATAATCATTGGGACATTTTGTTGGCCAGTGAGCAATTGGCCAATATTCTTCCCCCCCAATGTTTATATTCATACACAGAGGAAGGACAATCAACTCATATCTCACTCATTATATGAAGGGCTCCACCACAAACATCCATCAGACTACGTTATTTGGAGATAGGTTGACAGGCAGCATCCCTTGTGGACATTGTAGTGCATGTGCACACATGATTAAAACTAAGGAACTGACCAGCAGCAACACATCTAAAATATATACAATTAACATCATGGGCAATTACAGTAGTGATTGGGTTATTTATCTAGCCAGTTGCTTTTGTTCCACCTTTTATATCGGACAAACCTCACATCCATTAAGATTTTGGATCAGTGAGCATTTAAGTGATATAAGGAATAAAAGGCTTACAAATGCTCTTTACAAACATACACTAACCCACGACACTGCCAAATTTCAATTTACCATTATAGATAAAATTCAGGGGAAAAGAATGTGCAAGACAGGGTGGCATACCAAACTCAATGAAAAAGAATCAGGCTGGATAGTAAGGTTGTGAGCTCTCTTCAAACCTGACCTGAATGAGCAGAGTTAATGTGGCATGCACCAATAGGATGACACAGGCAATTTATGAAGCATTATTTAAACAATGAGTGTGATTATATGGGTTAACACTGAGGAAGGCTATTTTGAGCCGGAACCAGTCTGTTTGTTTTGGGTTAGCCACTTTTTATGAAATAAAAGTCATTTTCAAACCCACTCTATTTGTGCTGGACTTTTTTGGTTGGTGTCATATAATTGGTTCAGTCCATGCACTTGGCCTAACTTGTATGGTTTTGTGGATCTACTGAGTTAGGTTTTAAGCCTGTACTTGTAAACAAATGTCCTATGTAGGTTACTTATGGAAGTCAGAATTTGCACTTCAGAGGATTGAGCTTCAAATTTATTTCACGTGCTTTATCTTGAACTTTCTTGAGGTTGCTGTCATGCTCTGCTTTGCCATTGCATCCTGCACACTGAAAAACCTCACTTGCAGAATTTATTCCAAAGAAATGAGGATTTACGATCAAGCATCACTTCCCGAAATGAACTCTTTGCATCCAAAATAGGAAATACACTGGCATTTGGTATTACAGATGTGCCTTCCTCACCTGTGTGCATTGGATGATATGGCCTCTTTAATGCTTTGTTCAAATCTCTTGGGTCAATGCATATTCTGATTTCATCTGAGCCTTTCTTGTGAGCGACTACTATGGACGACGCCTATTCAGTTGGTTCTGTGACTGGACAAATCGCACTTTGCTGCACCTGGACAAATCGCACCTTGCTGCACCTGGACAAATCGCACTTTGCTGCACCTGGACAAATCGCACCTTGCTGCACCTGGACAAATCACACCTTGCTGCACCTGGACAAATCGCACTTTGCTGCACCTGGACAAATCGCACCTTGCTGCACCTGGACAAATCACACCTTGCTGCACCTGGACAAATCACACCTTGCTGCACCTGGACAAATCACACCTTGCTGCACCTGGACAAATCGCACTTTGCTGCACCATCTTATCCAACTGAGCTTTGACTTTATCTTGCATAGCTATTGGAAATCTTCTTGCTGGTCTGATCACTGGAGTAACTTCAATGTCTAATTTCATATCATACACAACTGGAAGCTTGCTCAACTTGTCATCGAAAACATCAGCATACTGAAAAAATGGCTTCTGCAAAACTTGAACTTGGAACCGCACTCACATTATGAACTTCCTTAGCAAAAGAAGGCAGATTAATTCTCAGGCTATCTTTGAGACCTTATAAAGACTGCACTGGTTGTCTGACTACATAGAATAATAAGTTGTAACAGTTCTCAGCCGGATAAGGTGGAAGTATTACCGAACCTTCAGTTTGTATCTCTTCTCCTCCATACACAACAAGTCTCGCACTGCTGGTTACATTGAGTTGTTCATTGATTCTCACCTTTGCAAATGCATCCACTCCTATAACATTGCACTTTGATCCAGTGTCTACTTTGAGCTCTGTGGATTTCCCATTGATCCGAACTGTGCAAAACACTTCACTCCTTGTTAATAAGTTTACTGCATCAACTCTTTCTCCTGGCACTGATACACCATCTACATAGAAAGCTGATTGTTTTGGCTGTACTTGATAAACTGGTATGGTATGACCTTTCTTTACAACTGTGTGAGTCTTACTTGATTTGAAAAACATTTGAAAGTGGTTCCCTTTCTTACACTTATGGCACTGCTGACCATTTTCTAAACATTTATCTCCTTTAGACTCATAGTTTCCACCACAATTTTGACAGTTAACAATAAAGCTAGGCTTGGGTTTTGCTGACTCACGCTTGTGTGGCATTGAGATGGTGGTAGAGCTTACACTTCTCCTAGAACTTTCTGGAAAACTCTTCACCTTCTTTGGAATTCCTATGGTTGCCCTTTGCTTAAGCCTGTTTCTGCATGCCATGTGTTGCATACTGTCCAAGTTTACTCTAGAGCTTACTGAGGCCATGCTTTTGTCACTTGTAAGCATACTCGTGTGCCTTTCTGTCACCTCATGGATCTGACAAATCTCTGTTGCCTTGCTTAATGTCAGATCACTGTCATGAAGTAAAATCTTCCTCACTGTAGCACTATTAATACCCCATACAAGTCTATCCTTTATCAGCTCATCTTTTAAGGCACCAAACCGACACATTTTGGCCTTGTTCCTCAAGTCAATTATATAAGCTGTAAATGTTTCAACTGGCTTCTGATTTCTTGTGTAGAACAAATGCCACTGTAATGTAATGCTCATTTGGGGTTGCACATTTCTCTGAACTTACACTTTAAACACTGGGTCTTCTCTGGATTCAGCTTGCACGACAATATTGCAGTCTGCACCTTCACCTTCATACACTCCTGTTGCAAATACAAATGATTGATCTCTTTCTATAGCCTCAGATCCTGCTAGATTTAGCAAGATAAATGCCCTTGTGCATGCATCTCTATCTGCATAAGCTGTTTGTATAAAAATATCATACTCCTGTTCAAATATTCTCCAGTTCTCTGCAATATTCTGATCAAATACAAGTGGTTGTAGTTTTTGAAATCCATTTGCCATATTAACACATATCTGTGAAGGGTCTTGCAAATATGTACAAAGACACACACACACACACACACACACACACACACACACACACACACACACACATATATATATATATATATATATATATATATATATATATATATATATATATACACACACACACACACACACACACACACACACACACACACACACACACACACACACATATGTACGTGCATAAGTAATTGGCATGAACACTCAACTTGTCTAATGCTCGTCTACTTTATATCTGCACTTTCTTTCTATGTGCTTATCGGTATTGTGCAAATTAATAACCATGCAATGCTTTCAATTAACTGGACTTTGCGAAATAAACCTCTTGGGCTTCTTGATGCTTTATTGCACTTTGTGAAATATCTTTTGACATTTCTTAATGCTTCACTGTGCTTTATGAGATAGCTTTTTAAGTTTCTTGATGCTTTATTGCTTTATTGTACTTAACAAAATAGCTTTTTTGCTTTCTTGATGCTTTACGAAACTCAGCGGAATAGCTTTTCAACTTATTTACTGCTTTACGGAGCTTAATGGAATAATTTCTCAGACTTTGCAATGCTTTTATGAAAGTTTCGAGCTTTTCAACTTATTTACTGCTTTACAGAGTTTAACGGAGTACTTTCTCAGACTTTGTGATGCTTTTATGAAATTTTTGATAAGCAAAGGCAGAAATGCTAAAATCATCGGCTTTCAGAATTGGTAAAGACAAAAATGCTGAAGTAGTTGCTTGGAAATTTATCGATGAAGGCAGGCATGGAACAGTCATGCTTTATCACTTATTAAAGTTGTCGCTTTAAGAAACATTCAAGAACTTTGTAATGGGAAGGAGCAATTCACGAGCACTGTAATACTCTTATAATCTTTTGTAAGAAACAACTTTCTTTAATACAAGAAACTTGATAAGCAATTGCACAGTGTGAATAATCAGATTTTGGTTGCCCAAATTCAATGTCTTTTGAGATATGAGCACTTTGTAAATGATTAGATGCAATACTGAAATATTCCCAAAATGGTGGCACCTTGCCAGACAACTCTTTACACTACAAAATGCACTCTGCAATGGCAGCACACCCAGCACAAGAACTTTTCTTCAAACAACCATGCTTCAATTGAATTACACGTGATAGTTCCACTTTGCACACAAGGTTGCAGTGATGCAGCGATTAGCATTGTTGCCTCACAGCAAGAGGTTCTCCTGTTCTATTCCTGGCTGGTATGCCTTCTGTGTGGAGTCTGCATGTCCTCCCCGCAGTCGACTGACATCTAAAAACATGCAGGTAGGTGTGTGGTAAGAATGGGTGTGCCTTCTTTGAAGGTTGGGCATCAGGCAGATAACTTAGCACTGTAAAAATCCACTGACAATCATTTAGCGGACCGGAGTTCCACTGTGGCGACCTCTAACCGGGAAAAGCCGAAAGAAAGTTGCACTTCACACGCAGTGAACTCTTTGAAATGCATGCACAGCATAAGCACACATGGTAAGCACTTTTTACACAGTCTGAGATACTTTGAATGACTTTAGTTACTTTTTGATACCATAGGAAGTTTTAGTTATGCATAAACACTGCACTTTGCCCAACATAGCAGTCGCCTTACTTTATTTTTATCCACTGTGCCCCTTTTCTTTTCTTATTATTATTCTTCATGCTTGTTTAAACCCTTTTCCTTTTTTTTTTTGCCTAGCGTACTTTTTTGTGCTTGTTTTAATCTAAACATGCCTAGTTATGCCTTAAACATGCTCATTTTATACATTAACATGCACATTTTGTACTTTAAACATGCTCTTTGTGTACTTTAAACACATTTGTTTCATCAATCACTTTTATCTTAAACATTTTCTTTAGTTAACAAACGTTTTGAGCTTTCTGGTTGTCTGATAATGCCATGTATGCCCTTGTAATGCCTTATCTTGCCTTTTTGCATCAAGTAAATAATTTGTGTTGCTTTTCATTGCCTTTGGTTGCTTCTAGTTATGTCCGCACAGTTTTCTCTTGGTTTTACATTTGCTGTCGCCTTTACTCTCATGGCTCCAAATGTTTTGTTCTTTTCTATCCTGGTTCGGACACCATGTCACTATTGTATTAGTACACAGATAAATGAGTCTTTATGAGTTCTGTTTAAGGAGCTTTATTCTATACAGACACATTACTATAAAGCTTATTTGACTATGACTAAGTAACTTACATACAAACTAACTACTGTGATCATACATGCTTACACACTGACTGCTTCTTCAAAATGGCACTAGGGATTGCATGTATCTGGAATATATACATGCATGCACAACCTCGCATGCTTCCTTAAAGACATAGTGCACACTCTGATCTACACCAATAATATGAATCCCCAATGTGCATTCCCTGAAAAAAATGGCCGAAAAAAAAATTTTGTAAGTGTTTTTTTTTTTTGCAGAGAGGGCAAACCCAGCCAGCACCCCCACTTTGGGGATCAAGCCCCACCACACTCCCCAAACTTATATATATATATATATATATATATATATATATATATATATATATATATATATATATATATATATATATATATATATATATATGTATATATATATTTATGTGTGTGTGTGTGTGTGTGTGTGTGTGTGTGTGCATATGTGTGTGTGTGTGTGTGTGTGTGTGTGTGTGTGTGTGTGTGTGTGTGTGTGTGTATACCAACTTCAAGAAGGGGAGAGATTACCCCTGATAAGGGCATCACTGCTATCATGATTCACATACAGTGATTTCTTGTGGAGGAATTCTGATCCTTGGCAGGTTAAACTTCTGGCCAATGATGCTCAGTCTTCATCTATCCATAGGTTACCCAAGCAAAAGTGCTATTGAAAATTTGTAAATTCATAATATCTACATTATATATGATAATGGTTTTATTGAGAATTGATATTAGTACTATTCAAGTGAGCATATTTTTTTCAGAATGTGAAAATAATAAGCATAGAGGATTTTAGGCATGGTACTGTTGTATGTTAAAATAAAAGGATATAAACAGTTGTTTCTCTTCTGCATGACAGTGTGAAAAATTACTATTACTGCTTAAGAAGATTTCAAGGGAGCATGACTCAAATGATATTAGAATTATATTCAGTGATGCATGGATTAGGGTGGCCACGGTGGTGCAGCCGTTTGCATTGCCACCTCACAGCAAAAGGTTCTCCAGTTCGATCCTCGGCTGGGGTGCCTTCTGTGTGGAGTCTGATGTCCTCCCTGTGGTCACGTTGATTTCCTCCGGGTGCTCTGGTTTCCTCTGTAGGTGGATTGGACACTCTAAATTGGCCTTAGGTGTGAGTTTGTGCATATGTGTGCCTTCTGTGGAAGGTTGGGCACAGGGCTGGCAACTCAACATTGTAAAACTCCACTGCCAATTATGAAAGGACAGGTGATCTGCTGTGGCGATTCCTAACCAGGAAAAGCCGAAAGAAGAAGAAAGAAGAAGTGATGCATGGATTAGGTAATGGACAATTTCTGTACATATTTATTAATCTGTAAACATTAGCTATAATTAAATATTCATAGATAGTTGCTAATCATGTCCCGGAAACCAAAGACAAGTCTATATTAGCAGTGTCTGGTTAAGTGAATTAGAGTCACACAGCAGGCAAGATCATAATTTTAATCCTCTGCACTAACTTGTGCCTAATAGACCAGGAATGAACAATATGTCTGTGTGGGTTCCCCTTTATGACATTGATTTACCATAATGATATCTCACTTAACAGTGGGACGACAACATCTAAACTACAAAGCAACAAACTCCCAGAATGTCGAATTTCGCCTCCGGGAAACTAACCATTTGGCCACCACTGCTGACCTTTGCCCTTTTCTCCACTGTAGTGCAATCTCAGAGCTGGAATATTTAAGTTGGAGGGGTGTGGGGGGCACAAACCCCGCCACATAAGGGAGGACCCCCCCCCCCACTTTGATGGGTTTCATTTGTTTAGTTGTTTTGTTTTTGTCAGTGGTGGCCAAGTGGTTAGTTTCCTGGAAGTGAAATTCGCCATTCCAAGAGTTCGGTCTTTTGAAGTTTAGATGTTGTCATCTGCTGTTAAGTGAGACAACATTATGGTTAATTGATGTTATAATGTAGAACCATCTGTGTGTACATATACACAGATCTAGCTCTAGAAATATCATTGTCCCGTCATTAGGCCAGTCATTGACTATAATGCCCCCTTTGGCATGTATCTGTCTAGACACAAGCAACAACTAGAATGCCCACAGAGATTCCTTTCTAAAAGGATACAAGGCCTAAACAATATGCCTTACATGGACCGACTCAAAGCCCTGTCATTGTACTCGGTATCCTAAAGACTACTAAGAGGTGACCTATGTTTGGCATGCAAGGCATTTTCTGACCCATTACTGATTGAATTTACTGAACATCAGCAAGTCAAATGACATCAGAAATACTCAGTATAGGGATTTAAACCTCATCTGCAACATCAACAGAACAATTTGGAAGGACAGGTAGATTTCTCAGAGGATACCGCTGCTATGAAACAGATTCCCCAGCCACATAAAATAAAGTTCTTCTTATTCCATTTTCAAGCACAACTTAGGTCTATGGATGGGAAACAGAAAAGTTACCCCAGGACTGCTCCCTGTACCACTAATGGACAGATGGAGATCCTAAATACTTTAGCCCATGCATGGTTGCCCTCAAATTATCTGTGGTAGGATCCCAGTTATTTTCATTATAGGTAGTATATAATTATTAACCATGAGATTTGTAGGGACAATCTCTAACCAAATGGGATAGGTTATTTTGAGCACAAAAAGAGAAACTGGCTATGCTTAAAATGACCTGCAGGGACAGCTAGCCTAGTATGTATATATGAACCTATACAGCTTTGACTTATATGAGAATTTCTAGTGAATGCTGGTGGGAAAGTGAAGCATTTTCAAATGTATAAGCTCTCAATAAGTTTGCATATTATGTATGATAGTAATGCAAATGAAAATTCATCATATAATCTTTGCAATGAAGGGAAATCCTCTATGAATGTAATTGATAATATTTTTAAGGCATAATATCACTTAGCTGTTAAGAAGTAAACATATAGATAGTCCTCATTGTCTTCATGTTGGAAATTAGAATATTGCTCATGCTATCAGACAGATTAAATCATATTGTTTCCATGCTTATAAATATTAATTTCTCTTTTTTGTTTTATTGCTAGAAAAAATATTACTACTCAAGGTTACCATGGGGGTGGTTAGAATGAAGTAACAATCCTCTTCTGTAAAGTATGGATTGGCTAATGGACGATTTTTGCAAAAACTGTACATTTCATGTGTAAATGAAACATGAATTATGCCTAATACTGTGTAAATACACAATGATTTTATTTTATACACCTGGAACTTAAAAAAGTTGATAGGACATTAGTTTGGAGATGAAACTTTTTTTTTCTTTTTTTGCAAATGTAAAAGCTCTTAATGTTATTTATACATTATGCTTGGCAATGTTGTCAATGAAGAGTAATAGAATTTTTACAGTAAATGAAAATCATTCATGTATGTGATTGATTCGGCTCATTCAGCTACTCAGTTTAAATTGTATCCCTCATCATCTCCGGTCACTCCACATAAAATACCCCCCTACCATCCCTTTGCTTGTTATCACAAAAGAACAGGTTGTTGTTGCACTCTCTAAAGTTAGAAACACAGCATCAGTGGGCTCTGATGGAATCCCAGGGTGCCTATTAAATGGCTTGAAACATGACCTAGCAGACCAAGTCGTGGCTATGTCCCAGCAGAGTGGAGGACAGCAACAGTCATCCCTCTACACAAGGAGGGACCACCAACAGACCCAATAAATAATTCATAAGCAAGGTTATTGAAAGGATAACCATGGGCCTGATTAACAATGACATAGGAAACCTCCAGACTCTAGACCCAACATAATTTGGCTTTGTCAAGGGCAGGTCCTGCTTGCTCAGTCTGGTGGACTTCTTTGAGAAGGTCACCAAGGCCATGGATGAGAGTAAGATAGTGCATACCACCTACCTTTACCTGGCCAAGGCATTTGACACAATATCCCACTTGGGTATTATTGATATACTCACAAAATTGGGCATAAACTTCTAAGTCACCAGATGGATAGCCAAATGGCTCACAGATTGGACACATGTTATTAAATTGGGGAAATCCACATCTAGCAAGAGGCCAGTCACCAGTGAAGTAGCACAAGGCTCAGTGCTGGGCACCCTCCTGTTTGGGATATATTTCTCATATGTCAAGGCAAATGTAAATGGCCTTTGGCTGACCATGTTTGCTGATGAATGCAAGTTGGCGCCAATCACTGACTCCACAAACTATGTTGATATCCTACAAAAAGGAAATCCTTCTATGTGGCTCAGCTTATAAGTAAGGGCATGACATCCAGATCTAAAGATGTCATAGTACCACTGTACTTGGCCCTCATCAGACCAATAATTGAGTACAATGCACCCTTTTGCATTTTCCTCACTAGGCACCTGCAGCAGTTGGAGCATCCTCAGAAGTTTCTTACCAGATACAGGGTATAATGAAACAAACTATAAACACTCAGTACATCAAAAAACACACCACACCAGGATATAACAAAATATCCTTTACTGGTGTATCCAGTACCTTGGCTTGTGCCTTCAAGGAATGAATTTTACATCAAGCAGCCATTTTTTATATATTATGACATCATTAGAATAATTACATCCATTTAAATTTGATTAAAATCAATAATTCAATTAAACTCATTAAAGTGCATATAGTGTTTTAAGTGGACTTTCTATTAGAAATTATAAAAATTTCATAAGCACAACTTTTTATAAAGAACACTTTTAGCAGTTTACTTTGGAAACGAAAAGGAATAACTATATATAAAATGTTCACAATCAGTTACAACGACCAAATTAAATCAGATAAACACAGTCAATGTGTGTGTATATATATATATATATATATATATATATATATATATATATATATATATATATATATGTATTTCCAGCTAGATAAGCGCAAGACAGGAATGTGAAGCCATTAATATAAACACCCCCTAAACATTTCCTAAATATTTCGTGCCAAGCATCAACAAGTATTTAATTCATTCCTTTAAGTCCTGACATTCAGATCTAGGTCTATATTTAGCCCTATAGATACAGGGTATAACCAACATGTCATATATGAACCAATTAAAAGCCCTATCACTCTGTTCAGTTTCCTACCAATTACTGAGGTGTGATCTATGCCTCACCTACAAGGCAGTCTCTTTCTCAGCCCTGATGGAAAAGTTGCATATTTGCAAAACTAACTACACAAGTGTTACCCAATCTCTGACTTGAATAGATCATGCTGGAGAGACAGACATGTGCCCCAGAAATTACCCCCTTCTTTGGAATAGGCTTTCTATTCATGTGAAGCGCAGGCCTTCCCTGACCATCTTCAAGTGCAATCTGGACTATTCGATGGGAAATCGCAAACTCACTCCTGGGGTGGCACCTATACCCCTTATGGACAGAGGCAGTCTGTACAAACTGCCAAAACCTCACTTGCTGACCTTTGTTATTTTTCCCCTAGGGATAGAAAATTGGGTAAAATCTGGGTAACACTGGCTAGCTTTTTAAGGGGTCTTGAACCATTAGCCTAGTAATCAACTATGAACCTATGATGATAACTGTACTTTAAAGCATGACATTCTTAGCTGTTATGATCAATACTAAATTGTCAAAACTAAACAGAAAACCAAAAATCAAACTCTTCCACTCACCTCTTTCAAAATTTTGCTTGCCCATTACCTCAATAAAAACCCTTTAAATATCAGGAAATATACACCGCAGTCATGGCCCCACTGTCATTCCCACACATCCCACCTTTAGCCTAGACTCATCCAGCATCTCCTTCATTACCTCCTACTCATCCAATTCAGCTCTGTCTTTAACATTGATATCCATAACATCTCAAAGAAGATCTCTGAATTTCATGCTCGGGTAGGTGCTTACACCCCAGATATTTTAGCCATCAAGGAAACCTGGCTTAAACCATGTATTAAAGACAAAAAATTTCTTCTTCCTAGTTATAACATCATTTGAGCTGATCGCACAAACAAAAGAGGTTGTGGAGTAGCTATACTCTGCCCTACTCACCTATCACAACCAACCCAGATGAATTACCCACTTTCCCAAATGGAAAAATCCTAATTATACAATGACCCCCCCCCCATTAATATTCAAAAAACGTACACGCTGATTGGTCAGCATGCACGTTGTAAATCAGAGTTATAGTAATGGAAAAAGGACTGGTCACCCGGACTTTTTCCATTACTATAACTCTTTTTTTTTTTTTTTTACAGCAACAGAGAATGCAAGATCTCCATTGCTTCACACTGTCTCGCTATGTTAAACTCGTTTAACATAGCGAGACAGCATTAAAAAAAGCAACGGAGATTCTCCGTTGCTTTTTTTAATGCTGTCTTGCTATGTTAAACTCGTTTAACATAGTGAGACAGTTTGTAAAAAGCAACAGAGATATTGCTTTCTCCGTTGCTTTTTACAAACTGTTTTGCTATGTTAAATGGGTTTAACATAGTGAGACAGCTTTAAAAAAAGCAACGGCTCCGTTGCTTTTTTTAAAGCTGTCTCGCTATGTTAAACCCATTTAACATAGCAAAACAGTTTCTTTTTACAAACTGTTTTGCTATGTTAAATGGGTTTAACATAGCGAGACAGCTTTAAAAAAAGCAACGGCTCAGTTGCTTTTTTTAAAGCTGTCTCGATATGTTAAACCCATTTAACATAGCGAAACAGTTTGTAAAAAGCAACGGAGATCTTGCTTTCTCTGTTGCTTTTGCCCACAGCTCTGATGTACTGCGTAGGCATACACATGCGCAGTACATCAGAACTGCCGCAGAATACCAGACAGCTGCGGAAGGGCAGCAAGGAGGCATTATACAATGCTATTATTTAAGAACATTAATTATTTTTTTCTTAAATAATGTTATTGTATAATAGCAATAACCCACTTCTGGGTGTGGGTAATGCTGGATTTACCCACAGTTGGCTTTGTTTGGTCACTCGGGCTTCGCCCTCATGACCAAACCACACCAACTGTGGGTAAATCCAGCATTACCCACACCCAGGCGTGGGTTATTGCTATATTAGTCTCCTGAAACTTAAATAAAAATCTATATGCCTCATCTCCCTTTATATTCTCCCCAAAAATGACCACATTATCAGCTATTACTCAAGGAATCATTGTATTAAGAGACCTTAACCAGGACTGAAACTCAAGTCAATAATACATCTTCTCCAATCCCAATCAATTTATTTGGTTTGTCACAACTAATCATCTCACCAGCTAGATTCAATAAATCTACAAATAAACACTTTCTTCTTGACTGAATTCTAAGTCCCCCAAAACTATCAGATATTCTCACAGATGTTGATCAAAACTGTCCATTTGCCATTCACCAGTGGTACTATATTCCCAAAAGCTTTCACTTCAGTTATGTCAGAAATATGTAAACCTTCAATCCAAACTCTTTTATCAACATATTAGCAGAATGTGACTGAACTTCTCTTGAACACCTTCAATTTGTTGAAGCATTCAACCCCTCTAACTCTACTTTCCTCAATATTCTCAATACACTTGCTCCAATTAAAAGGGAAAAGACCAAATCTAGTCCAGCCCCTTGGCTAAAACCTGAAACTAAGCTTCTAAGGTGCCAAAGTGACAATGCATGTAAACTGTGGCTTACAAACAGAAATCAAGCTACATTTCAATACTACAAACAGCTCTTAAATCTTAACAAAACACAATTCCTAGATGACAAAAGGAACTACTATAACGTTCTCCAAGACCCCTACAGCCCCAGCCCTAAAGTCTTCTGTTTTTCCATCAACAATATATTGTAAGCAGGGTAATATTCTCAGTCAGACTGCATCCTTTATCTTTCCCACCACGATATAGCTAGCAGATTTATCTTTGAAAGCACAGTCGGTACATTAAACAACAACAATGAACACAGCTACCCCTGTTCTCTTTATCATCCTCTTCAAATCCCCTGTCCTTTTAAAAACTACTTGGTAAACTCAAATTTATTACTTTGGCTGCAGATATTCTCCCTGAAATATAGCTAAAAGTATCAGCTAAACCTTTTCTTTTATCCATTCAGTACACTATTTATTTATATGTGTATCTATTTAACATTAGTTTACCAGAAAAGTCCAACTGGGACAGAGCCCATTTTCAGCAGGTGCCTGGGGAGAAAAGCTCCAGATGTACGCCTTTTGAATGTGGGTGGAAAATAGAGTATCCAGAGGAAACCCATACGAACACAGGGAAGACATGCAGAAGACACCCCAGCCAAGAATCAAACTGAAGAGCCTCTTGCTGTGAGGTGACAATGATAACTGCTGCACCACCGCACCACCCATTACACAGTATCAGAATCTACAGTCCTCACCTTCGGGAAACAAACTTTCATTCTACCAGTGCATAAACATGGCAACTCTATAAAAACGACAAACCCTATAGCAATCCTTTAACCTATTATAAAAACCTTAGAAAGAAGCATCTACAATTAGATTCTTCACATCCTTCTAGACAACAATCTTCTCTCACCTACAGAACAGTGGCAGCTGGTGACTTCAAATTAAAGGGGGGCTGCAGGAGACAGCTGAATGGGTGGGGTCAATGGGAAGGGGTGTGGCTATCTAGAAAGTGGTGGAGCCATGCTCAAGACCACAACAACTGGAACTTTAATTATATATGCTGCCCTGGGTGCCAAACCATAATTACGAGAGTCAAATCAAGACAAAATGAAGTGTAGAAGAAAAAAAATATTTCAATGCATTGGTTACATGACAACTTACTTAATACCTAGATGGCAACACAAAGGTTGTGAGGCACGACAAAATAAATTACTTTTTAAATACATTACTGGAATGCCAGTTAAAATCAAGTATAAAAAAAAACAAGCAGCACTCAACTCAAACCACTTCTCCTTGAACTGCAGTTCTAACTATAATTTATATTCAGCTTTATAAAATTACCAAGTAACATGCTAAAAGTAGCAATATATGTGATACCCCCACTTGTAAAAATGTTTCTTATCCAAAAAAGACCTGCTGCCTGACAACTATCTACCTGTTTCATGGGGAAGACATGATCAAAGTAAAAAATGAACAAGAAACAAGCTCAAGATAAATTGCTTAAAGGATTACTGCACAGGTTATGGACCACACATGATAGATTGGCATTCTGTTTAGTTTATATGTAAAGCCTGTAAAGATAACTGCAAGTCTCCAACAAATGTAATGAGCTTCTTAAAATACTGTAATCCTGTCCTTTATTACAAATACTGTCATTTGCATTTCAATACCTAAGGCTTATATGTTATCTAGTTATGTAAATATTCTCTTCATGGCAACAACAAAAAGGCTTTCAATGTTGATAATTCTTTAACAGTATGCTTATTAAAGCTTACTTGCATCTTACAATCTCCGACAAACTTACCTGATGTTCATTAAAGCACTGCTACTTAAATACAGACCAACAGGGCACTGCGACAGCATGCATTTTCTGAATAATAAGACACATAAATCAACAGTATAAAAATATGACAGAAAACCAGAACATTCTGCAAAATCAAGGACAAATGAAAATCGATGGTCGTACGTGTGGTCTACCTTGGATGGGGGAATACTCTGCACATTTACACTGCATAACTGCTCCTTGCTTTGCTTGGACACATCCAGAGCCACTACAATGGGGAGTGGGGTGCAACAAGTATGTCACAATTTGAAATGTCTCTGGCTGATGGTAATGGCTGTGACACTCATACCTCTCAACTTCAGAGCAAGAAATCTGGACAAAGCCATACATAGAAGTGGGACACAGGCCCACAAATAAGGACAGTTTTTAAATATTGCTCTTATAAACTTAGAAAGATAATAGAATAGTAGTAGGTCTTGCATTAGTATGAATTTTCTGAAGGGTATGAAATCTGAAACTCAAATTTCTTCCATTATTTTCTAACTTCAGTCTTTAATGATTTGCCACTAGTTTGCCAGATAACCACAATTTTATGAAAAACAGACCAAATATATGATGCAAAAATATACAATTGCTACACAATACAGCTGGGAACCTGTCAAAGAAGGGACACCTTTTTAATATTAGTACTGTTAACTTGAGCAGCTGACAAAATAAGAGCATCTACATGCATTTCTGAAATAAAAGTAATCTATAACTCTGATCATTACACTTATTTATAATTGTAAACCCTCCACGTTTTCTTCCAAAATTGCCATTTTGTGGAGGGATTATTAGGGGGAGAGCAACATTTTGAGCCAAAACTGGGGGCAGTTGAGAGGTGTGGATTTTCCTACTTCTATAAAGTGATTTGCACGTACCTCTCAACCTCTTAATGCAGGAAATCTGGACAAGGCCAAATATATTGGGGAATATACAAACAGTACTAAAAATTGCTCTTGTATAAACTTGGGAACATACAAACAGTACTAAAAATTGCTTGTGTATAAACTTAAGACAGTTGATAGAATAACAGGTCTTGCTTTAGCATGCCTTTTTCTGAAGATTATGATGTATGAAACTCAGTCTGTCATTATTTAGTGACTTCATTCCTAAATGATTTGTCAGAAAACCACAAATTTTATGAGGAACAAATCAAAAATAAGAAGCAAAAATCTATTAATTCTGCAAAAATTTGGACAGTTGAGAGGTACAGTTCAGCCAGGGCTGTCTTTGAGTTTGCCGCCATTCCCCCATCACAAAATCATGGTTGAATAGAGCCTTCCCCCTGCAGCCATTCCAATGTCCCATTCCTTGGTTATTTCACTCCATTTACCATAAACACTGTAATGTGTATACTGCTTTATTTCTGTGATGATTTGGATTTCATTTGAAAGTTTTATTTTGCATTTTACAGCACAAACACTAATAGATATCTGCTAAACAAAGCAATGCAGTCTCACAAAGAAATAGACTTAGCATTAAAACTTCTCTGTCCTTGAAACTCACATTTATAGAAACAGCATTGAAACCCACATTCAAAGAAAATACATTTTGCCATTGGCAGATAAAGATTAACTTTGGGCTCTTTTTAAATCATAGGCCCCTTGAACATGAAACATACATGTGCTCTTTGATACACCTTCCTGATTTATTAAATTATATTCCTTGTACAATACAGTGCAGTTGTTAGTGGGCATTTTAAATTAATTTATTTCCATCATAAAAGTCTACTCAAACTTCTACAGTCCACCAGTATCAGTAAATATGCACAATCTCTGAAGAAGTAAAAGTCATCTAAATAATTCCACATTAAAGAAATATGTTACTAATGAAGAGGTTGCTGCTAGCAAACAACTTTATGTGTCATTGTTTCATCTACAAATAAAGTGCCTGTTGCCCTTGATGAATAAATTGCCTATGCTGCATTGAAAAAATGATAAGCTAGTAATATTGCAATAGAGAATGGATGGCAAACTGATAACAGGTTCATAGTTACTAGGTATCTTCTCCAAAAAGGGCTGCAGCATCCACCCCCTTTACATCACAGTACAGTATCAGCAATGCATCTACCAACTGTGGGAGTAGAACCCACAGCCTTCTGCATCAAAAGCAAGTACACTACCTGTTGTGCTATTAACAATGTAAGCAAACTCAGCATAAGCAGCACTAAACATTTGTTCCCCTGCAGCTCTCAGCTCCTTGTAAAATCTACTCAACACTCAGCTGTATCGCTGAACTTTGCAGCACAAGAAATCTGGAAAAAGCCAAAATTTATTGGGGGGGACAAAAGCCCAAAAACCAGGGACACATTTTAAACATTGTTTATATAATGTTGGAAAGTTGTTAGAATAAAATTCTGTGTTACCACCATACATTTCACTGCCAAGTTTTAAACCCAGGGGACCCTGTGCAAAACAGTCAGAGCAACAAACCACTATGCCAAATCAGCTGTTTTGTGAAAGAGCGGAAGACTGAAACTTAAATGGCTACCATTTAGTGAATTCAGTTCTTATCATAGCTTTCAACCTCTTAGCACAAAACACCTGAACAAAGCCAGTAATGGGGGAATACAGCCCTCAAACATATTCAGTGAATTCACTTCTCACTATAGCTCTCAACCTTAGCACAAAAAACCTGGAAGAAGCCAATAATGGGGAAATAAAGTCCCAAAATAGGGACACATTTCAAATATCCATGTTATAAACTTAGAAAATTGCTAGAATAAAAAAGAAGGTTTTGTGTTACCATGTACTTTCTGAAGAATATGCAGTCTGAAATGCAAATGCCTGTTATTTTTATTTATTTAACATTTGTTAACCAGGAAAGTCTGACTTGGAACAAAAGCCAATTGTCAAAAGAGACCAAGGGAGAAACACTCCACACATGTCTTTGTAGGATGGAAGGACATGCAGACTCCACACAGAAGGCACTCCAGCCAAGAATCAAACCAGAGAACTTGTAGTTGTCAGGCAGCAATGCTACCAGTGCACCACTGCACTACTGACTTTGCAAGGAAAAATAAACATACAGACACCACAGATTTTATGGGAACAGAACAAACATGAGGCAAACATCTACAGATATTTTACAAATGGTGGTGGGTAGAGAATTCAGGCCCTTGCCACCTGCACCCAAGGTACAGGGTTCAAGCCTGAGGTATTTTCTACCCACCACCATGTGTTCACTCTAGCCACCAGTATACAGCAACTGGGGCATTACACACACACACATACACACCTGAGCTCTGTTCTGGAAGCTCTACATACATTAAAAAGAATGCTGAAGCTCAGTTCCATAAGCTACAAGCTCAAATACATCAAGCAAGTTTTTAGATACATTAAAAAAAATGCTGAAGCTCCATTCTGTATACATCAAGCAACTACATTAAAAAAGCTCTGCTTAATACATGTATGTTCCGGACTGTGTAAGGTCTTAAGAAACAAACAAAAAAAAACTCTGTTTTGTTGTAGAAACACACACTTGCTTAAATACGTAAAGCTGAGCTCCATTCCAGAAGCTCTAAATGCATTAAAAAGAGCTCTGTTCTGTACACACATACCTTAAAAGCTCCAAATACACTCTGTTCTGTACACACACACCATGACCTACCTTAAATAAAGTGAGCTCCGTTCCGTAAATTCATAGCTCTGGTAGCTCTAAATACATTGAAAAGAAGCTCTGCTTAAGCTCTGTACATAAGATAAGACTGAATCAAGCTCCAGAAGCACTAAATACATTAAAAAGAAGCTCCATACATATGATAGCTCTAAATACATTAAAAAGCTCTGCTGAAGCTCCGTGCAAGCACAAGCTCAAATACATCAAGCAAGTTCTGTTCTGAGAGCTAAGACACACATGCTCCATAAATACATAAACAGTTCCTTAAATACAATTAAAAAAACAAGCTCTGTAAGGTCTTAAGAAAGAAAAAAAAACTATGTTCCATTGTAGAAACACACTCCAGTCCCATTGAAAGCTTACCTGAGGGGATCTCTCCTCTGTCTCCTGCCTTGTGTTACAAAATCTCTGTGAAGAATTCAGTTCCTGTGAGAGCTGATGAATACAGTTCCTGAGAGAGCAGGCTGGATTATCCAGCCTGCAGATGTTGCAGTCCGGTCCCCTTCTAGTCTATGTGGTAGTAACCGCATAGACTTCTGGGCATCTCTGTAGTCTGATGCCTTCTTCCTCATCTGGACTGCTGTTAAACCAGTCCAGATTTATCAGCATGCGTGGAGTTCGGGAATTTTTTTATTTTCTTTTTTAGTTATTTTTGTTTTTCTTACAGCTGGGGGGGGGGGCTGCAGTCCTGCAGTCCAATAGCACGAGCCACCTCTGCTACAGAACAAAGCTTTCATCCAAACCACAGTGCAGCTTCTGCCTTGTTAATCTTCCTCAGCACACTATTTATCAAAAAGAATCAAAAACATGTTTATCTCATCCATCTTCCTAGATCTTTCCAATTCCTTTGACACCATATCTCATCCTAAATTAATCCATACTCTAGCCATATCAGGTTTCTCAACTTCCACGCTTGACCGGTTTAATAACTATCTCACCAATAGAACCCAAGTCTTAAATGGCACCCATTAACAACTATTGTCTCACACATATCTAAGCCTTCTCCTTTATTATTTAATCTATCAGTAACCTTAATTCTGCATCAGAACATGTCACACTCATTCAATATGCCAGCGATTCTACTCTGACTTGCTCTACTTCCTATGTATCGGCACTTGAAACTATTACTCCAAATTCATTCATCTCCATATAGGCCTAGCTTGCAAACTCACAATTGCTTCTAAACTCAATCAAAACCAAAATAATATGCTTCATACTGAAGTCTCATATTGATAAGAATCTCACATTGCCAAACTTTTCCTGTCTAAATATTCAGCAGGAAGTAGTCTCCCAAACTGAACTATTAGGCATTACCAGAGATGAACAACTCAGGTTTGAAACTCACATAGAAAATGCATTAGAAAAGTAAAAAGTTAGGACTTTTCTATAATGCCTCTAGCCTTTTGACTGCACAATCTCATAAAACCACAGCTCCATCCTACCTCTTTTCTAACCTATTCTATGTCTCCCCCATCCTAACTAACATGAAATCAATATTGATTTGAAATCTAGAACAATTATACAATAAAATTACAGATTTTGCTACCAAAATGCCAAATTCAACACTTTATAGCCCTTAAACAATTACACAAGCTTGAATTTTCAAACTATATAATTTTCAGAGTTAAAACTTGCACTTAACCTCATCTTTTGCCATGATAAATGCCATTCCCTAAACTATCCTATAATGGTATTTTCCTGCATTACCTCTTTGTTCTGCAGACACAAACTTACTAGTAGTTACGACATCATATAATGCCTTCAGCAATTTCCAGTACAACCATTATGATACAGAGATGTGGAATTCCATAACTTCCACAACTAGAATAATATTTTCCTACACATGCTTTAAAGATGAAGTAAAAGACTTTTTTGTACAAGTAGCTGTGCAGATACACCTCTAAGGAAACTATTCCATTTTTTTTTTCCTGTTTACATCATCCCCTAATACACTCTATATTTAACCATTTATGCCATTCAAATAGGAGATATTAAAAATGCTATGTGTAAACATTATAAGGGAAGCAAGTATAGGGTAAATTATAAATTCTTAGTACTAGACTTCCTGGTTAATATTATCAAAATTATTAACATAGAAGAAGAGCTTGGCTCACTTGAATATTGCTGGCAAGTTAGACTAAATGCATGTTTTCTACCTGGACTAAATAATAGAGAAGAATTCACCATGTATTTAAAAAGAAAAGGGTTAAGGCATTAAGAATAGTGTAGGTGTATACAAGTTAGATGTATAAGTTTGTTATTTTATGATGTTTTTATTAAATGTAATGTTTTATATATATGGTATAGGAATCATGTGACTGATCATGTGCCTAAAAGGGTATATTTAAAGTGTGTTATGTGATGAATACCTCAGTCTGAAGAAGTCTCTTATTGTAATTGTTTTGGGAAATGAAAGCGCTTACTGGAGGTTTGTGTGCCTTGGAATAAAGTGTTGGTTATCCAGCAATTCCTGCATTTTTCTTGTGTACTTTCAGTTTGCTATTTGTGCTACTTTGAAGAGAGTTTTTTGGTGTTTAGTGGCTTTTGGATGTATACCCGCAATTTTACAGGTACCAGTTTTACTACGCTACCAGAAGGGTGTGTATTAAATGATACACCATCTGGTTCTTTCATCATCAATAATGAAGGAACTGTGAATTTGTTGAGTAAGGGGAGATGTAATAATACTATGTCCAGTGAAGAAGTCTTGCAAGGGTGTTTGGCACCACCAGGTAATCCTTATATGTGTGGTGATGAACAACAGTCTGCTATACAAATGAAGGTGAACCATGGGAACTGTTTATAAAATTAGCAAAGGGTATGTCAAAGTTAAAACATCTACAGTGGGGCAATTTATTTTTTGAGAACTGTCTAAGGGTAAATCGAGTGCCAAAGGGATTGAGAATTAATAAATTACCTGCAGGCAAGGATTCACCCAAAAATTTGGTTGACGAGTGGCTTGAAATCAATCAAAAAGCAGGACTACAATATATAGAAGTTTTACTAAGCCACAATAGACAAAAGATATCTGAACTGTCGGACAGTATACGTGACAATTTTGTCATGCTAAAAGAAAACACCTCCATTGATAAGTTTAATACAAAAATGTATAGCATTCAAGATAATTAAATTAAATTAAATTAAATGAGTCATTAAGTATGAGAAAACAAAAGAAGTTTGAGCGTGATCGGCGAGAGTATGAAGGGGGTGTGGCTTCAGCCTATAGGCTGAAAGTCTCAAAAGAAGTACCAAGAAGCATGAAGATGATAATGTCACTGCAGAGACCACAGAGGTGTATGCCATGAGGTGCTCGGAGCATCTGAATGGAAAAAATTCAACAGCTACGGTGGAAAACAATAAAAACAAAAATCATTTAAACAACATTCTGGTATAAAAGGAATTGCAGAGGCATCTACAAGCATACAGCCAATGACAAATAGCAGCAATAAAAATGCCAAGGCTACAGAAGTGGAAGTTCCTGCTGTAGTTAAACCTAAAAAAGGAAATCAACAAACTGTAGAAGTTTATCAGAGAGTAACTGGTGAGGAAAGAACTTGGGCCCAGGTAACAGCTAGTGGGAGAATGAACAATTCATCCTACAATAAAGGATATTCAAAAAACAGTTTTGTCAAAGGTAAACAATACAAAATGAACTGGAGGAAGATGAAGCAAGCATGGAGGACATAGGTACTATAAACTTTAAAGTTAGAAACTTGAGAAACATGTTCTAATGGATGAAGAATGTATAGTATTAAGTAAGGGATTGAATTTGCACCATCTCAAAGGGCAAATAAACTTAATACTATAAATTAATTAAGGGACTATGTGAGACTGTTAAATCTGACTGTTCTGTTTGACAAAAATGAAGCACAAAAATGTGAATTTTACAAACCTAGTAGTTTTAATCCACCCTTGATAAAGGAGTTAGAAATGTTTTTAAATATAGGTGAAATATAAGTTATTGAAATTTTAGATAAGAAAACTGACTATAAATATTTTAATATGTCTAGAAATGAAAAATGTTGTTTTAATAAATTATTGAAGAATTATGATATTTTATGTATGAAAGCTGATAAAGGGGGGTTCACTAGTATTGTTTGAGAGGGAGGATTATGAATGGAAAATGAATAAGTTATTACTTGATGACAAATTTTATAAACAAATTAGTATGAAAGAAGTGAAGAAAGGTTATGCTATGATTGACTCCTGCATAGAATAATGTTTTTTAGCTGGGAGAATTGATGATAGCATAAGGAAGTTTTTGACTAATACTAACCCTAAAATTAGTAAAATTTATGGAATCCCCAAAGTTCATAAACATTTGAATGACTCCCCCTCATTAAGACCCATTGTAGCAAGTGCTAATAGTAAAACAGAAGGGTTATCAGTTTTTGTTGATAGACATTTGCAAAAACAGTTTTATCTAATTCTACATAAATTAAAGACAGCTTTGACTTCATTAAGAAAATAGAAGAAATTACTATGGATGATTTAGATATACTAGTAACATTAGATGTCAAGTCGCTTTATATCATGATTCCAAATAAGGAAGGAATGGAGATGGTTAGGCTTGAATTATTAAGAACTAGAATGTTTACAAATAGTACTATGGGGTTGCTAATGGAAATGATAGAGTTAGTTTTAAGCTACAATTTCTTATCATTTTATGAAGATAATTATGTGCAAGTTAATGGTGTAGTGATGGGTGCTTTGTTAGTCCCAAGCTATGCTAATGCTTTTATGCATGGATGGGAAGCAGCCAATATAATGGAGAGTAAATATGATAAATACATCACACAAATGGGGGTCTATATCAGAACATAGAAGTATTAAAACTTTGAATGTTCTGATATTGAACACCATTCAGCGAACGCTAAGAATAGCGATGCTGCAGAACAGCAAATTCTTTCCTCGGAAAAAATTTGGTTGGCCATTTTTGTGGCTTCGCTATTCTTAGCACTGTGGTGGAAAGTTACGGGTTGGGTTCAGGTAAGTGGGCAATTGTTTGTACGTTAGGGTTAGGGGCGGGTTAAGTGAGTTAGGGTTAGGGCGCGGGTTAGGCGTGTGTGTGCGATAATGACAGACTTTAGGGTTAGGGGCGGTTTAAGTGAGTTAGGGTTAGGGTGCTGGTTAGGTGAGTGTGTGATAATGATGGACCTTAGGGTTAAGGTTTGGGTTAAGGTAAGTGGGTAGATAGTAGTGTATGTTTAGTTTACTGTAGTTTTAGATGTAGGAATTTAAGTGTATGTGTGTGGTTGCTGTTTGTCTGATGTGCTTGTGTTGTGTGTATGTGTTTCGGAGCAGCAAATTTTTTCTATGGGAAAAAATTTGCTGTTCTGAATGTTCGATATTTTCATGTTTAGATGTTTTGTGGCCGATGAAATAGCATTTGCTATTTTCATCTTTCAATAACATGATATAAATGCCAAAAATGGTGCATTTTATTGACAATGTGTTCCTTGTGTGGAAAAGAACACTTATTGAGCTGGAAGAATTTATTTATTATATTAATAATGTGTGTACTTATTTGAAATTTACGTATGAATATAATTATAATGAAATTAATTATTTGGATTTAACTATTTGTAAGGAGAATAATAATTTAGTAGCTAAAATATATAAAATAGAAGTTCAGAATAATAGTTATTTACATTTTTCCAATATGCATACTAAAAAGACTAAGTTGAATGTGGTGAAAGGACACTTGAAAAGAATTAATAGCCTAACTAAGAAAGATGAGGATTTTTGTGAAGAAGCCAAATCATTTTGTAACAAAATAGTAAAAAGAGGTTATCCTTGTAGAGAAGTAAACAAATTACTTCAAAAACAGATGGAAGAAAGAATGGGCATTGGAGATATTATTGAAAATAATAAAGGACACTATGAGTATAAAAGAGTGATGGCCCTACAGAATAGTGTAGATTCTTAGGCTGTAAAAAATGTTGTCATGAAGAATTGGGGAATAATTAAAGCTAATAATTAATTAATTGGTGAAATAGGAATGAGTCCTAAATTTGTACAAAAGAAAGCTAAAAGTTTTAAAAATTATTTTCAATTGAAAGTAAGCAAAAAGAATCAAACAGAACAAAGAAATGGTATGGTTAAATGTTATAATTGTAACGTATAATTTGTTATATACTGTGGGGAGTGAGGTAATAATAGGGAATAGTAAAGTGAAAATACCTGGTATATTTAATTGTAAGTCTAAGAGTGTGATTTACCTTATAATTAGTATAGAATGTAAAAGCTTCTATGTAGGTAGAACCACTAGGGAACTAAACAGAAGGATGTATGAACATAAATATGCCATTCAAATAGGAGATATTAAAATGCTATGTGTAAACATTATAAGGGTAGCAAGTGTAATGTAAATTATAAATTCTTAGTAATAGACTCCCTGGTTAATATTACCAAAAGTATTAACATAGAAGAAGAGCTTGGCTGGCTTGAATATTGCTGGCAAGTTAGACTAAATGCATGTTTTCCACCTGGACTAAATAATAGAGAAGAATTCATCATGTATTTAAAAAGAAAGGAGTTAAGGCATTAAGGGTAGCGTAGGTGTATATAAGTTAGATGTATACGTTAGTTATTTTATTATGTTTTTATTAAATGTAATGTTTTATATATGTGGTATAGGAATCATGTGACTGATCATGTGCCTAAAAGGGTATATTTAAAGTGTGTTATGTGATGAATACCTCAGTCTGAAGAAGTCTCTTTGTTGTGATTGTTCTGGGAGGCGAAAGCGCTTACTGGAGGTTTGTGTGCCTTGGTAAAAAGTATTGGTTATCCAGCAATTCCTGCATTTTTCTTGTGTACTTTCAGTTTGCTGTCTATGCTACTTTGAAGAGAGAAACTCTATATTTGCTACATTTTCTGGAAATTAACTATAATTACTCAAAACGTCATTACTTTCAACTATCTTAAATTTAACATTCTATTTCCCTAAAGTTGTTTAAAAAAACTCTTTTCTCTTGCTCTATAAAATAGATGTTGCTTCCAAAGCTTTATCCAAAACACTTTCTCTCTTTCTTCAGTTGCTCTATCTGTCTCTCACATATCACATTCCCTCTTTACTGCCATTCCTTTAGTTCCTTCTTTGCATATTATTTACCTCTCCATATAACTGCATTTCTGACTAATTCAGCTGCCAAACTAATGTATTTACAGTCTTTAACCATACCTCCATGTGTACATAATGAATCTTATATGTGTATTTCTTTCTTTTTTATTTTTACACAAATTCTATTTAAAAAAATTATAGACTTAAAATTGTATATATTTTTTGAGCTTTTCTCTCTGGGCCTTTACTGGACGTTAATCTTATATGGCCCGGTCAGATTAACCTGGTTACCAAATGCAATAAAATAAAACAAATAAAAATAGATGTTAAGACTAGAAATAGCATTTTTTTTCTTCCTCTGGATGTTGGAATATTAGTAATGATGCCAGTAATGAGAAATTGCACTGATTCCATACTTGCTCATGTTTTGCAGGCAATAAAGCTACCAATGGAAAGCTAAAATATGTTCATTTTGTCTTAATTCTACTAAATCATCTGTAACAATCACTAGGGATGCCAGGATAGCATAATAATAATGTTTATACCTTTTTTGTATGGAAAATGTTAATTCTTAGCAGATATTATTCTGTTTAAAGTTATTAGGAAAATGTATGAAACCATGTACATTATTACGTTCATTTCTCAATATTTATTCTTGAATCAGTATTAAAATAGTAGAATGGGAACAAGAGACTACAGCATGACACTATGTATTGCAGAATCCATTACAATTAGTAAAAGTAATGTTTTTTCATCACAGTTTAAATTTGTATAAGATTATAATTCTAGATGTGGATTACTTTTATGTTACAGTGGAATATGAACTGATGCTATGCTTGAAAATTAATTTATGACTAACTCTACAATAACAATATAGCTGTTGTAAAGATAAGAGAGATTATTATGAATTACGTTAAGAAGATGAAGATGAGTTAGTATGGAGATTTTTCAGGCTAAATTAGAAGGAAGCTGTTTCTGTTTATGGAACATGGGATGTATGGGCAGATTATTTTAGTTTGACTAATTTATGAATTTGAATAATTAAAATGGATAGTTGCTTAAGCCAGTCATGCAATATCATCTTTTAAGTTGAAAGTATCGAACATTGTAACAGACCTATGGATTTGTCCTGTAAAACAACCGTTCCACTTTTGGTTGTTCTGAGGGGTGGAGTTGGCCATTTGATGGACAGCAGTCAGGGCATGAAATTCACTGTCAAGCTGCTTAGAAATGATAGCTTTCAAGGGTGTTTGTGTTATGGAAACTATAAAATATATGCATAGTAATATTCTAGTGATGGAGACTTGAGGGGCTAGGGAATGAACTAGAATTTACAATGTAAGTCGTGTTTTCAGTAGTACAACTGGAAATGAGAACAAATGCAGACATCACAGAGAAAGGAAGAAGGTGAGTATATAAAAAATACTTAATTCAAAGTAGAAATATAAAGAAAGGAGCAACAGGGAACACCTAGATTATTTTTTTCAGCATTATATTGCCTTAGGAAAATAATCCTATTTGCCAGTCTACTGATTGATGATTTTAAGGGAAGCTTATGAGAAGCTCTGAAATTATAATGATTATTTATGATTCTGGCTAACAAAGAAAATGAAGATATGGATAGTTTGAAGTTTAGGTGAAAAGAGTTCAGCAACATTAAATTAGGATGCATTGAACAGAATATAGTCAGTTACAGTATGGGGATGTGATCGGGATTAAGAAGTCTCTTTAAAGAAAATACAGCCACCTAGTCTGTTATGCAAGTAATGTGGTATTAATAATTATAGATAAGTGATCTGAAATTAATATAGTATTACATTTTAGTCATACATTTACATTCTGAAAGAAGATATCTATTAGACCAGAATGGTAAGCATAATATGAATACTCTATAAATTATAACTGCACAGCGGTCTCAAGGATTATAATGTGTGCCAGGATCATAGACTGCAAATTTTGAAAAATGGAGATTATTCATAAATGATTTTGCAATGTTTTACTAAACTGTACGAATATATTGATCTTATCATAATATCCATGACACGTTACACATTTGTTCATTAAATGCTAATCCATGACATTTTATACCTGTTCCCTAAATGCTAATCCATAACATTTTATTCATGTGTTCCTTAAATGCTAATCCATGACATTTTATACATGTGTTCCTTAAATGCTAATTCATGACATTTCATACATGTATTCCTTAAATGCTAATCCATGGCATTTTATATGTGTTCCTTAAATGCTAATCCACAATATTTTATAAATCAGTTCCTTAAATGCTAATTCATGATGTTTTATATGCACGTTCCTTAAATGCAATCAATCATGAGGGACTTGGGCATCCTAGCAGCCTGAGATTTGACCACCATGTTGCTTCCATTGTACAGAAAACCTTCTACATGGCCCACTTCATAAGTAATGGTATGTCAGCCAGGGACAAGGAGGTCATAACATCCCTGTATTCTTCCCTAATAAGGCCCATTATTGAGTACAATGCCCGTTTCAGAATGTACTTTGCAAAGTACATGCAGCAGCTGGACAGACCACATAGGTTCTTAACCAGGAGAATCCAGGGCCTCAAACATCTACCATACACAGGCTAAAAGCCCTATCCCTTTACTCGGTGTCATACAGATTCCTCAGAAGTGACTCAGTTTCATACAGATTCCTCAGAGGTGAACTCTGTCTAGCATACAAGGCAATCACAGACCCCACCTTGATGGGAGTGCTGCATATCCACAAGTCCAGCTCCATTTGAGTAAACCACATGCACACTCTCAACCTGGTCTGTGACATAAACAGGACTTGTTAACGGGACATATTTCTGTCTCAGAGACTCCCCATCTGTGGACCAGACTCCCTCTGCACATCAAACAGAGTACCTCTCTAACCCTTTTTAAGCACAACATGGATAACTGGATGGGAAACAGAACATACACCCTTGGGATTCCACCCGTGTCCCTTTTTGACTGGAGCATCAGATGCTGACTTGTATAAACATGGGCTAAACTCTTGGCTAGGCTTCTGGGGGCCTCGGGGCCAATAGTCTAGTAACCTCCTATGATCCTATGATCCTATGAATACCACTTATGGCCCTGTGTGCTGTGATGGAGTGTATTGTTATGTCTCCACTCCCATCAATGCTGTCTACTGTGGTGTGTCCCTTACATCCCAATACCAGGTCATACATCCACCATCAGACAAATAGGTGAGTGTCTCTCCAAGTATATGGGGACAGTCCAGCAACATCCATGTGACACAATGGCAGAGAGCACTGCAAACATGTGTAGGGAATCTTCCCTGTAGGTGTCCAGCTTTGGCAGTACACAGATGTTTGTGGAATGTGTACATGTGCCTGATACATGTGGACCTTCTGCCAGAAAACTGTGGATGTCTAGCAAATGGTTGGACAATACGTAATGGTTGTTCTCAGACTGTGAGGAATCTGGCTGTCACATGCCAGAACCCTCAGAATGGAGTTATGGTACAGTAATATCTGGTACTGTATTCATTCCCTTACTTTGTATGCTCAATATGTAGACTGTCACTGAGGTCAGGCCTGTGTCCCTCACTACTACTGGCTATGACATGAAGTCCTGCTGTAGGGGGTCACCGGTATGCTAGCCATAGCTCTCAAGTGATGAGATAGGGATGTTGATTACACAGTGTCCTAGCCAGAGTACATCAGGGACAGTCAAGGACACCTGTACAATGTTTGAACTATTCCTGTGTGACATTCACAGACTGAGAGGAGCTGAATGACAGTAGATCATGTGATATGCCAGCTGTGCCCACCATTACTTACTCTCACTATTGTTTAACACTCAATCCAGTAGCATTTGTACAGGAGCCAACCATTGTAGGAGGGACTCAGAGGGCCAGAGCTGTGATCTACATCACAGCAGTAAGAAAAAACACGTCAGGAACAAAAACAAGTTTATTCTGCAAAGTTTTCGGGTTAACACCCTTCCTCAGTGCATTATAAAAACAGTTAATACATCCATTATAAATAGGAGCATCAATTAATCACGTCAGCCAGCTAAATTATCAAACACATATACCAATCCCCCCCTTTTTCTCGTATGTACTAATTCATATAGAATTTAAAGTCAAAGTTGTTCAAAACATCACATGATTGTTAAAAGCACATATTAAACTTAATAAACATAATACAAGTTAAAAAATCACTTCATTCTTATTTTACTTCTGTTTGCTTTTTTACTAAAATAGGTTTTATACTTGCCATACTATTAATATATAGCCACCCCTGCTAGTTGTAAATAAATTTCATTATCAAAAATAAAGCAGTTCTTAGTCAGAACTAATTCTAATAATACTCAGATGTTCTCAATTTGTCTCGCTGGTAATCTCACTTCTACATTCAAAAAATTCCTAATAGAATCTATCCCATAGTCACTGTGTATTACCGTAAGAAGGGATGCTATGTCTAAAGTTAGGAATAAAAATTCTTTTCTTTCTTGTTTGGAATACCATTCATATAATTTCACCAAAAAATCATTAGTGTCCTTCAATATGGTGGAACATTTAGTCAGGAAAGTACTTAAAAATCTTTGTAAGTATTTGGAGAAGGGCTCAGTCATCCACCCACCTCCTGAGACTATAGGCCACAGGAGGGGGGGGGGGTTCTATAGATTTATGCATCTTAGGGATGCCATAAATTTGCATTATTCTAGGACAAGAAACAATAAAATAGTTAAACTGCTCTATTGTTATATCTCCAAATATTTGGAGGTCATAAATAGCCATATTTATCTCTGAAATCAGCTTTTTAACATCAAGAAGTGTTATTTTCTTAAATATTTCCTCATCTCGTAGTAAGGTTTTAAAATTCAAAATATATTTGTCCCTGTCCATTATTACTATGGCTCAACCTTTATCTGCTTGTTTAACTACTATACTTTTATCATTCATACGGTGTTGCAGTGCTTCAAGTCCTTCACATGTCAAATTATATTTTTTCTTGCCTTTTGTCACAGAATATAACTCCCTAAGCTCATCTCCCACCACATTTACAAAAGCTGTCACTATTGGGCAAGTAATAGGTGAAAAAGTACTACTTCTTCTACACATTGCTAATTCAGTATCCTCATTACATTTAAAAATCAGCTTCAAATGCACATTTCTTGCAAATAACTTTAAATCTGTCAATGCTTTTACAATACTATCAGTGGCATTAGGTATAAATTTATGTCCCTTGATTAAAAGCTTTAAATGCGCTTCTGTTATATTTTTAGCTGATAAATTAACAGTACCTTGTTTTATAGCAATTAGTGGCGCACTGCTTTGTTCTAAAAGGCAAGGCTGCTGTTCTTTCTCTTTACCCCATTCACTATCTCGTGCTGCTGTCTCTGCAAAGAATGCCCCCTCGACTGGGTGTTTAATTGTACATCCACCTTCTGTGGTAACTTTAACTGAAAAGGAGAAAGGGAGGAGGACTGCATTTGATTCATTTTACCCACTAATTGTGTTGTATTAGTGTCTTTTGATGCTATTTGTGACTTTATCACCTCTCCTCCACTTGCTTCCTCGTTCATGGCCATTGTTTCTGTAGTAGGCATTGCCATTAGGTGAATGCAAGCCTCCTGTTTGGATGATACGTCATGTGATGTTGGTTCCTGTTCGTTTCTGTTAGTGTTAGGCTGCTGTCATCTAGATGGACCTGGTAACTCAAATTTATCCAGTTCATCCATCCTTTTTTTAGATTTTGAATCAGCTGTTTTAGTAACTTCATTTCTCGGCCATGAAAAAATGACCAGATTTAAAGCATTAGTGTCTCTCATCAGTTTCTCTCTTTTTTTAGCCTCTAGTTTTACATCAATTAGATGCAAACGATCTAGTACATTCTGATATAAGGACATTGAACTATTGAAGCATGACATATTCAACAGATCATTTTCCATCTTTACAATATTTTCTTCCAATTCTTTTTCCACAGGTACAAAATAGGTATTCATTAAATGCATATATTCAAAGCTTAACTGTAGATTTAACTGTTGCCATCGTCTTAAGAGGTCTGGATAGGTGTTTGCATATGAGGGCATTTTTAACATTCTGAGCCCTCGAGGAAAAATACCCAGCTCCAAATAAGCTTGAAAGCTTAACCGCTGCCATTGGAGCTGCTTAAAGGTTTGCACCTTCTTCTCCAAAATATCCAAAGTTTTTTCAAAGGCTTGTACCAACTGGTAGCGGTTCCAGTGGTAAAGGTGCATTTAAAGTCATGTTTAGGTTCATAGGTTCATAGGTAGATACTAGGCTATCTGCCCTAGGGCATTTATAAGCCTAGCCAGAGTGTATTTGGCTTCCGCCTCCCTATTAGATTAGCCTACTGTGCCTCTGTAAAGTAGGTCACAGAAGGTACCCTTTTAAGATTAGTTTACTGCCCCTCTGTCTAGCAGGAACACAGGAGAGATCCCAGGGGCGAATTTGTGATTTCCCATCCACGCGTCCAAATTTCGCTTGAAGAGGGTCAGCGAAGGGCTATGTCTAACATGAATTGGGATTCTATTCCAGAGTGAGGGGAGCCTCTGGGAAATGAATCTGTCCCTCCAGCATGTCCTATTTATTTTTGTGCTGAGGTTTGAGTGGATTACCTTCCCTTGATAGTAGACCTCTCATTGCAGTATTTCTTCCATGAATTTATTCCATTAGCTGGCAGATACTTCACTCCTTTTCTCTTTTGACATTCACAGTATTTGACCAAAAGTGTAACTATGAATTACAAAACTGGTCAAAACTATAATTCAAACAGTCTCTTCACTAAGAAAAAACACATCAGGAACAAAAACAAGTTTATTCTGCAAAGCTGTTGGGTTAACACCCTTCCTCAGTGCATTATAAAAACAGTTAATACATCCATTTTAAATAGGAGCATCTATTAATCACGTCAGCCAGCTAACCTATCAAACACATATACAAATCTCCTCCCCCCTCTTTTTCTGATATATACTAATTCATATAAAATTTAAAATCAAAGTTGCTCAAAACATCACGATTTGTGCTCCACTATTCATTCCCTTAGTTTCCTGGTAGCCATTCCCATATAAAATGAGGGACAGGCTACACAGGTAGCTAGGTATATAACTTGTGTTATATCACAGTTTGCATAACTGAAAAACATGTATTCCTTTTTTGTTACTGGGTGCACTAACTTGTTCTCCCCCCCCCCCCCCCATAGATGTTATCACAGCAACTACAGTTAAAGCATCTACATCACAGCAGACAGAGTTGAAAGGGAAGCCTGTAGGTGCTGGGCAGCTGACTATCAGCAACATGTCATTCCAAGATATGTGCTACAGACCTACTGTTGTATTCCCTGTTCACCATAACTGCATCCTCCCATCTGTGTCCCATTACATGGGAGCTTGTGTTACATACCTGGTAGAATGCTATACTCCTTTTTATGCAGAAATCCTGAAGTATAATGCTTGTGATATTGCAGTCTGTCTTTCTAAAGCAAGTCACAGACCTGTTTACTTGCTTGCTTGCCTTTTGTAGGTAATGATAATGATTGCCTGTGCACAAATCAGTGGCTCAGACTTGCTAACTGCATCCAGAACAGCTGGGTTGCACTTTCTTTAGCAAATGACATGGAACAACAGTACAATATTTAAGGCCTTCATGTAGGCCTTGGCCCTTTTCCTAGGCTTTGAATTGGATATCACTGAGGTGTGGAGACTACAGCATCACAGCGGGTGGGTACAAATACTATTCACTGTTGGCATTCTACGTCATGTCCACAGTTTTGCATGTTATGTTTGGCCATTGTCAAATGACTTTCTGATTATGTGGCAGTTCAGTGTTAAACAATGGGGGTTGAGTTCAGTAAGGAGGAAGACAGATGTGAGTGTCATACATCATACACTTCAGAATATTCATGCTGCTGCAGTAGATGCTGGTCTATCAGTTGTGTATGTTTGTAGGGGCAGACTGTGACACATGTCTCTGCTGCCCGACCTCTGTCCTCCTGCCCCTTTATGATTGGATGTTGTGTGGATCCCTTGTACTAGGATGTTGTGAGGTATGCTAGGTGTGTAGTGGGTAGCTGTACATAGTGCTGCATATATTGCAGGCTGTAGATGCTGCTTTTTGCCTAGGACTCATACTGAGGAGTATGAACACAATGGAGGACTGCAAGCCGTATGTGTCAGTGAGGGAGCAGTGTCAGTTCTGTTGTTACAGCAGAGCCAGGGTGAGGGCACCCATAACAGTCCAGGTGAGGCATGTGCTTAAGGTACATATGTTATGTAACAGTGCCAATTGGAGAGTGTTAGGCAACATATAGGTAGTCTAGGCATATTTGTGCAGTGTATGCCTACCTACAGGCCTTTGATGCACTAAGACGGATAGGAGTGCATGCAGTAGCAGCAACCTGTTTTGGTTAAAATTTAAGATCTCAGTCATTATTTGATGTATTCACAGGCATGTAACTGAAGTGCAACACACTGGATTTTAACCCAGGACTGAGGGTGGCAAAATGTGGGGATGCACAAGCCAGTGCATTTCTTTGTGCTGGTCCCAAGCCTGGATAAATGGGGAGGGTTGCATCAGGAAGGGCATCCGGCGTAAAACTTTGCCAAATCATTCATGCGGACAACAGTAAATATTTACATACCGGATCGGTCGAGGCCCGGGTTAACAACAACCGCCACCAGTACTGTTAGTCAACAGGGTGCTGGCGGAAATTGGGCTACTGTTGGCCGAAGGAGGAAAAGAGACAGAAGGCATGGCTGAAGGCAGGAAGAGAGGAGAAAAGGTAGGACTGTGGTAGTGAGGGTCGGAACTTTGAATGTTGGCAGTATGACTGGTATAGGGAGAGAACTAGCCGATATGATGGACAGAAGTAAGGTTGTTATATTGTGTGTGCAAGAGACCAGATGGAAGGGGAGTAAGACTAGGTGTATTGGAGGTGGGTTCAAATTGTTTTATCATGCTGTGGATTGGAGGAGAAATGGCACAGGAGTTATCCTGAAGGAACAGTATGCTAAGAGTGTTTTGGAGGTGAAAAGAGTGTTGGATAGAGTGATGTTTATGAAGCTGGAAATTGATGGTGTAATGATGAATGTTGTTAGTGCATATGCTCCACAAGTTGGGTGTGCGATGGATGAGAAAGAAACATTTTGGAGTGAGTTGGATGAAGTGGTGATGACTGTACCCAAGGGTGAGAGAGTGGTGATTGGAGCAGATTTTAATGGGCATGTTGGTGAAGGGAACAGAGGGGATGAGGAAGAGATGGGCAGGTATGGTGTTAAGCAAAAGAATGCAGAAGGTCAGATGGTAGTGAATTTTGTGAAAAGGATGGACATGGCTGTGGTGAATATATATTTTAACAAGAGGGAGGAGCATATGATGACATACAAGAGTGGAGGAAGATGCACACAGGTGGATTATATCTTATGTAGGAGGGCCAGTTTGAAGGAGACTGGAGACTGTAAAGTGGTGACAGGGGAAAGTGTAGTTCAGCAGCATAGGATGGTGGTTTGTAGGATGACACTGGTGATCAAAAAGAGGAGGAGGAGTGTGAGGGCAGCACCAAGTATTAATTGGTGGAAATTGAAAAAGGGTAATTGTGAGGTGGAGTTCAGGGATGAGTTAAGACAGGCACTGGGTGGCAGTGAAAAGTTACCAAATAGCTGGGTAACTACAGCAAAGCTGTCCTAGCCCTTGTGGAAAAACTCAAAGTTTTAATAATAGTAACAAACGGAAGGACAAGGGTGTTTCTTTATGCAATAATAACATTACAAAGTACAATAAAAGTAATGGACAATATCACAATGAGTATTTGAATAGTTTTTTAAATGATGATTACGATTTTGGTTTAAAAACAACAACTAATATAGAAGACAGAAATGGTACATTAGATGGTGATACTATTAAATCTAGGATTTATTTACTTGGTAAAAAATTGTTAAACATCAAAGGTGCCAAAATTGATAATGGTTATTTAGAGAAATGTTTAAACTTGAAAATTGTGCCCAAAGGGTTAAGATTCTTTAAACTTCCTTTAGGAGTGCAGTACAATGACAATGTGCAAAACGAATTTAATCACCTGTTCGACTGGTTTGGTTTTGAATTTATTAAACTATTGATGAAGTTTAACGACGAAAAGATAGGGAACTTGTGGGAAGAAATAGAACAACTTAACAATGATATCATGCAGGACCCCAGTTTCCCTTGTTGGCAAGAACTTTTTCAAAAACAGTATAGGGTGGCCAAATCCAAGGCCTATGACATATATAATAGAAAACTGGACAAGTTAGAACGGGATTTAGATACATACAAAGCACATAGGGCATATATATGGCCTCAAAATAGGACAAACAATAAAAAAGAGATACGTCATGATGTGTACAGAGGTAGGAACACAAGGAGGGATGTGGAAGAGAATTTTCAAGGGGGGAGGTTCCATCAGGCTCCAATGTACCGCAAAAGAAAGTAGTGTGTAACAAAGGGCGGTTCAAAGGAAGTTACATGCCTACCCCACCACCTAAGAAACTTTGGACTAGACCTACAGTGATCTCTGAGGGTGGGGCAGTTAGTGAAAGTGATGTGAGTGTTTTCAACACAGTTGTAACAGACATAAATGAGAGTGGAGGGAAGTGTGATAAAGTGAGTGGGAATATGTTCATTGAAGCTTACAAAAACAATGGAGTGGAAGTATATGATTCAGAAGTTGTTGACAATCAAACCTTGGAGGTAGAAACTAGTGTTGGTAGTAAGGTTGTTATCCATTCCTTTTCTGGATTCAAAGTATATAATTTCACCGACCTCTATATTGGTCAGGAATTCTTTACTTTGTTTAGTAAAGGCATGAAATTTATTCCAACGGTGAGATTTCAAGTAGTTGATACTATTAAGGAAGTGAAACTATATTGTAGGAGACTTCAGTTGGCCCTTCAATTTAAAGAGACTCCTAGTGACCATCACACTAGCAAACTGGTAAGGAAAAGTGCATACATCCCTGTCAGCAATGCACAAGTGGCTAACTACGAGAGGATGGTATGCAAGGATATTTATCAATTGTGTGGACACATACGAAGAGACCCATGGTATGATACATTATTCACAGACAATCTTACGATTGGAGAGAGAGCATGCTTGGACCAGATAGTGACCAATAGGGACATTAGGATTATGAAGCCGGATAAAGGGGGAGGTTTGGTGATATATGACACAGAAATTTATACTCAAGCTATCCAGGACATTTTGCTTAATTCAGGCAATTACGAACAGATATCCTTAAATCAGATCAATATAGGATATCATGGGATAGATTTAATTATTGAGGAATATCTTCTTGATAACCGTATCACGAATGAGGAGTACGAATTTATTAGAACCGAGCACCCTGTGATGGCCAAAATAATTGGTATTCCTAAAATTCACAAAAACATAAACAACCCACCCTTTAGACCAATTATATCCGGATCAAAATCAAAAACATTCAATATAGGGGTAGCTATTGACCACTGGTGCAAGCATGTTTATTCTAACGTTGTTCACTTAACTAAAGACTCCTGGCATTTTTTGGGCAAGTTAAAACATGATATATGGTCCTCAGATATGGTATTTCTGACTATTGATGTTCAGGACCTGTTTTCATGTATTCCATATACCACTGGATTGGAATATTTTGAAAACAGTTTGAGAAAGCACTCCAATTTGACATGGGACAAAATATGTTTGATACTCAGCATGATGGGTTTGGTTCTCACCAACAATTACATTCAGTTTGAGGGTGAGTACTTTAAGCAAACAAGGGGAGTAGCGATGGGAGCATCATGTGTTCCCATTTTTGCGAACCTTGTCATGCTTGAGTGGGAAGAGCTTTTTGTACATTCTAGCAATTATTCCAAACACATTGCATTATACACACGGTTCTTAGATGATCTGTTTATTATTTGGAAAGGTCCGGAGGAAGACATTCCTTGTTTTATTGCCTATTTAAACAGCACTACGGACTTTTTGAGGTTTACGTATAAAACCGAGAAGTATGGAATTCCGTATTTGGACACCTACATCAGTAATTCGGATGAAGGATTTAAGTCCAAAATTTATAGGAAAACAACTTTTTCCAATGACTACTTACAGTTCGGTAGTAATCATCCTCCACACATATTTAAAAACGTCCTTAAGGGGCAATGTATTAGAGTAGCGAGGATGTGCTCTACACGAGAAGATATGGAAAACCAAATGGAAATTGTAGCAGGGATGTTTCTGGCTAGGGGATATCCAGCTACCTTGGTGGAGGACGTTACCAGTTATGTGACTGGATTATGGGGCATCAGGTATATTCCATTGTTGGGGAGTAATTTTGTTTGTGATAACACTAGAGAGATCTCCAGCATTAGAAGGAACGTGTGTGTGATAATGTTTAGCCCATATTCCAACTTAATCAAAGAAATTTTAAGAAGACATTGGGATGTTTTTTCAAGTATTGACAACACTTCCACAATATTAGGGAAAAACCCTATCAGTGTATTTAAAACATCAGCGAATTTAAAGAGAATTATTGAAGGTGGGAAGTTGAAACAACATGATAGGGATGACCAACACACCAGCAAGTGTGGAAGATGTAAATATTGTCAATACATAAACAGTAACAGGATTACAAAATTGGAAAACTATAACAAAACTGTATGCCATGGGAAGAAAGGAAATTGTAACTCTATGCGGGTGGTGTATTTAGCTTCCTGTTCTTGTTGTCCCGCTTACTACATTGGTAAGACGGAAAGGAAGCTTAAGACCCGCATATATGAACACATGTACAAAATCAATAAAGTTGACCCAAAAAATGCATTAAGTAAACACATCAGTGAAAAGGGTTCCCAACATAGTTTTACTTTCAAAATTATTGACCAAATTGAGATAAATGCACACGGGGGTAACTGGAAGATAGGGTTGTCGTGTTTAGAGACCAAGTGGCAGATTTTATGTGATGCCACTTCGTGGCCAGGGTTGAACGAAAGTATCAGCATCAAACCTTATCTCCTTTTGGAGAGGGGTTAAAATTTTAAAATTATAAAATTATAAAATTATAAAATCATAAAATTATAATATTATTAAATAATATTAAGGACAATATAGTACATTTGTACAATATATATATATTTTTATGTCCGTATATTCTTCTTTTTTCATATATTTTTAATAGTATTATATGGATCATTAACCAAAGTATATATTTCATTTATTGTTACAATTGTATAGAGTGTTTACAAATATTTTTATTTCTATTTTTATTGTATGTACAATTTTTATTTTATGTAAAATTGTTAGTATTATATGTAAATTACTATATTATTGGAGAAATGTGAGTGACTGATATACTGCAAGTGAACTGATTTTTGGTGCCAAATTAGCTTTATATACACACCCAGCTAACTGTGCTAATTGGTTCTGAGGAAATCTGCAGTAGTGTGGATGAAAGCGCTCAACCTGTGTGGTTTATGTTTGCTGCAATAAACCTGTGTTTTCCTGGATCGTGGTGTGGATTTGTACTATAGTGTTATACTATAGATTTTGGCATCAGGTTGTCACTCCTCTGGTTTCTGTTCGAGCTACAGTGGTTCGGGTGGCTGTTTTTTGTTGAGTACTACATTTACTACAGTTAGAAAGTAATGATGAATGTTGTTAGTGCATATGCTCCACAAGTTGGGTGTGCGATGGATGAGAAAGAAACATTTTGGAGTGAGTTGGATGAAGTGGTGATGACTGTACCCAAGGGTGAGAGAGTGGTGATTGGAGCAGATTTTAATGGGCATGTTGGTGAAGGGAACAGAGGGGATGAGGAAGAGATGGGCAGGTATGGTGTTAAGCAAAAGAATGCAGAAGGTCAGATGGTAGTGAATTTTGTGAAAAGGATGGACATGGCTGTGGTGAATATGTATTTTAACAAGAGGGAGGAGCATATGATGACATACAAGAGTGGAGGAAGATGCACACAGGTGGATTATATCTTATGTAGGAGGGCCAGTTTGAAGGAGACTGGAGACTGTAAAGTGGTGACAGGGGAAAGTGTAGTTCAGCAGCATAGGATGGTGGTTTGTAGGATGACACTGGTGATCAAAAAGAGGAGGAGGAGTGTGAGGGCAGCACCAAGTATCAATTGGTGGAAATTGAAAAAGGGTAATTGTGAGGTGGAGTTCAGGGATGAGTTAAGACAGGCACTGGGTGGCAGTGAAAAGTTACCAAATAGCTGGGTAACTACAGCAAAGCTAGTAAGGGAGATGGCTAGACAGGTGCTTGGTATGACAATTGTACAGAGGAAGGATGACAAGGAGACATGGTGGTGGAATGAGGAAGCGCAGGGGAGTATACAGAGAAAGAGATTGGCAAAGAAGAAGTGGCATTGTCAGAGAGATGAAGAAAGTAGGCAGGAATATAAGGAGATGAGATGCATGGCAAAGAGAGAAGTGGTGAAGGCTAAGGATAAGGCATATGAAGAGTTGTATGAAAGGTTGGACACCAAGGAGGGAGAAAAGGACCTGTACCGATTGGCTAGACAGAGGGACCGAGCTAGGAAATATGTGCAGCAGGTAAAGGTGATAAAGGATAATGAGGGTAACATACTCACAAGCGAGGAGAGTGTGTTGAGTAGATGGAAAGAGTACTTTGAGGGGTTGATGAATGAAGAGAATGAGAGAGAGAGAAGGTTGGATGATGTGGGGATAGTGACTCATGAAGTGCAATGGATTAACAAGGAGGAAGTAAGGATAGCCATGACGAGGATGAAGAATGGAAAGGCTGTTGATCCAGATGACATACCTGTGGAAGCATGGAGGTGTTTAGGTGAAATGGCAGTGGAGTTTTTAACCAGATTGTTTAATGAAATCTTGGAAAGTGAGAGGATACCTGAGGAATGGAGAAAAACTGTTTTGGTACCGATTTTAAAGAATAAGGGTGATGTGCAGAGCTGTAGTAACTACAGAGGGATTAAATTGATTAGTCACAGAATGAAGTTATGGGAAAGAGTAGTGGAAGCTAGGTGAAGAAGGGACATGATGATTAGTGATAGCAGTATGGTTTCATTCCAGGAAAGAGCACCACAGATGCAATGTTTGCTCTGAGAGTGTTGCTGGAGAAGTACAGAGAAGGTCAGAAGGAGTTGCATTGTGTTTTTGCAGACTTAGAGAAAGCATATGACAGGGTGCCTAGAGAGGAGTTGTGGTATTCTACGAGTAAGTCGGGAGTGTCAGAGAAGTATGTAAGAGTGGTACAGGATATGTACGAAGGTAGTGTGACAGCGGTGAGTTCTGGGGTGGGAGTGACGGATTAATTTAAGGTGGAGGTGGGATTACATCAAGGATCAGCTCTGAGCCCTTTCTTATTTGCAATGGTGATGGACAGGTTGACAGACGAGATCAAACAGGAGTCCTTGTGGACTTTGATGATTGCAGATGACATTGTGATCTGTAGTGAGAGTAGGGAACAGGTGGAGGAGACCCTGGAGAGATGGAGATATGCTCTAGAGAGAAGACGAATGAAGATCAACAGGACTAAGTCAGAATATATGTGTGTGAATGAGAGGGAGGATAGAGGCATGGTGAGGATGCAAGGAGTAGAGGTGGTGAAGGTGGATGAGTTTAAATACTTGGGATCAATAGTTCAGAGTAATGGCGAGTGTGAAAAAGAGGTGAAGAAGAGAGTACAAGCAGGATGGAGTGGGTAGAGAAGAATGTCAGGAGTGATTTGTGACAGACGAGTACCAGTATGAGTGAAAGGGAAGGTCTACAAGAGGGTAGTGAGACCAGCTATGTTATATGGGGTGGAGACAGTGGCATTGACAAAAAGGCAGGAGTTAGAGCTGGATGTGGCAGAGTTAAAGATGTTAAGATTTGTACTGGGTGTGACGAGGGTGGACAGGATCAGGAATAAGTATATTAGAGGGTCAGCCCAGGTTGGAAGGTTTGGAGACAAAGCCAGAGAGGCAAGATTACGTTGGTTTGGACATGTGCTGTGGAGGGATGCTGAGTATATTGGGAAAAAGATGCTATGGATGAAGCTACCAGGTAACAGGAAAAGAGGAAGGCCTAAGATAAGGTTTATGGATGTGGTGAGAGAGGACATGCAGGTGGTTGGTGTGACAGAGCAAGATGCAGAGGGCAGGAAGAAATGGAAACAGATGATCCACTGTGGAGACCCCTAATGGGAACAGCCGAAAGAAAATGATGATGACTGTGGGTGGCAAAATGTACAGCATGCCAGGGATTTAACAGACTGATCTATTGAGTCAGTACTGCAGCATGTATATTTCCAAGATATGTGTGCATGCATGCAGTCTGTTACACAGGATTCACATTAGCATGTGTGTTTTGCTGGGCATGACATGTGACACTGAACTGTCTGTCATGATTTTCTCATCTTACTCTGCACTGACTTGTCAGTACTTTAATGCACAAAAAAGGCTTTTTGACAACTGTGCCAAAAGTAGGTGGCACAAATGTGGAGATCCTGCAACAGTCTGTGCAGATGACAGTTATACCTGCTCTCCCAGGTCTCATGTAGATACATCATTATTTATTTTGCTGTGTACTGATTTGGTGTCTGCATTACAGTCCCAAATACACTGCCACTTTTCACATTATATGTACAAGTAGTGTGTCATTGGCAATTAGGATATGTTTATGGAAACAGCTGCTTTAATTCAGAGCTGAGTAGTCTAATAGGCTAATGCACTATGCGGTAGTTGTCTGGATCCCGAGTTTGAGACTTGGCAGGGGTGACTTTTTTGCAGATGTGCCTAACAGTGTCAGAAACAGAGAAGGTGATTAAGGCAGATTTAAGCTTAAACTCGCTCTAATTAAAAAAAAAGAGAGAGAGATGAAAAAAGGGGTGATAGGAAAGTGGTGAAATGGGGGCAAGTGAGGGAAAAACATACTGAAAGGCGGGTAGGGATGTGCAGGATGGGTATAGGAAAGGACCATAGCTCTCCATTTCTTCTACAGCAACAACTGTGCAGGTTGCAGGCAATTTGTAATTTGGAGCCTCTGAGGGCATCATAAATGTATTAATTGATGCATGATTTGATTAAAGTGTGTCAAGTGAATGTATGTGAAAATAGGAGAGCTACATATGTGGCAATATTTTCTTTGTGAGACAGATGCTCCTTTTTTTTAATGAAAAAGTGGAATGTTGCAGAAGGGATATAGGTACATGTAGGGAGGTAAGTTGGGTAGGAGAGGTAGCATTTGCAAACAGACAAGACAGACAAGACAGCATAAAGGGCGGTATATGACACATAAGGAAGGTAAATACCTTGGACAGGGAGGATGTTGTGGAATCAGAGAGCCATGTGCCCCCAGATGGCAGCAGTGAGACTGAGCTCCCCACCCGTGGGCAGTCAACACTGCTTCTTCACTGCCCTAAAGGTGGCTATGCTGGAGGCTGGGTGCTGGGGCCACTTTGCCCCTCCAGGTTGGCCAGTCTGCCCTCCATCCAGTGCAGATGATCTTTGTAGCCATGGTGCATGATCCTGCACGCCATTGCTGGTAGCTGTTGCTGGGTGACGATTGCCTCTCCATGCCCTGTCGCCTGAAATGGTTCCCCCCATAAGTGGTGCAGGACCAGCAGAAGGGCAGCATCAGGTTGGGTCCCAGATGTGCTGATACCCGGAGCCATGGCCAGCTGAAATAGGGTAGGTGGAACACCAGCAACTGGCCTACCCAGTCAAGCTATGGTGTTGAGGTTTTTCAAAGTGTATATGTTAGTAATGAAGAGAACATGTAGTTAGTTATAACAGCATGCCAGAACATTTCACATAAGTGGGATACCAGTCAGTATTGTAACAGCATACCAGTAACAGTTATGGTATAAGACCAACAACACAGGTAATTCAAAAAGGTATGTTGGTATGCAAACCATTGTAATACATAACAATAATAAAACACAAGGCCCAACATAATGTTTTCAGGACAATATATGTTAAAAGTAAATCATACCCGATATATAGCAATAATAAATTATGACGCAGATAAGGAGTGGGAGGAGAGAGAGAAATACATGCCATTACTACCAGTATAGGTTATATTGTTTGCAACAGAACTCTTATATACTCTACAGGGCTGCCCTTACTTTATGTATACGTGTCCTATTGCTTCTGTAGTACCTACATACCTCTCAAGCTATCCGCATGGGACAGTATGGGCCAAGCTGGATCACTTACAAGTACACAACTACATGAAAATATTACATGTCAGGGGGACATGTATGACTACCATGGTGTATTATGTACTGATATAGTGTGACTGTGCCATTGACATAAATCAAGTGGATGATACATCTGTGTCCAAGGAATTTGGCAACAGTGATTACAGTTAGTGCCAGTGCAACACTTGAGAGACATCTATCATGCACAGTACAGATATCCTTGGCAGGCATGTGATTAGACTCTCAGCAGACATTCACAGACACACCAGGTATAGAGCCATGCCAAAATTAAACAGTTTTATTTATTTTATTAACTTTTATTACTATTGTACTTGTTGTCTTTATTTACTGACGTCTTATCACCTTGCTGAGCAATGCTGTTAACATTCTGGTACATCTGAACACAGAAATTATTAACCCATTCAAACAGTTACTACAGCCATTTATTTACTTGTCATTCATGCGGGGAGAACATCTGTTAACAATGCATAACTGTTGCTATAAATTTGTAGTAGTACTTGTCCCTGGATTTGAACCCTAGTCTGTGTTTGAAAACCTATACATCACACCTAGCATTTATCAACCTGAGCTACTGACCCACTGCTGAATATTGATTGACTGATATGTGCCTAGAGCCCACCTGATAACAAAGTATGACCTGGTAATAGAAGTTGATTGTTATACAAGACTGCACTAACAGTTACCATACCTCTCAACTGTCCAGATTTTTGCAGAATGTCCAGATTTTTGCCCCATATTTTGGTCTGTTCCTTATAAAAATAGTGGTTTTCTGGCAAATCAGTGAGGATTGAAGTCAGTAAATTATAACTGACATTTGAGTTTCTGACTTTATACCTTTTGTAAAGTGGATGATAATACAAAACCTATTATTTTAACAACTTTCTAAGTTTATAAGAGCAATATTTAAAATGTGTCCCTATTCTTTGTGCCTTTGTTCCCCGTTATTTCTGGCTTTGTCCAGATTTCTTCTTTTAAGAGGTTGAGAGGTATGTTTAACACACATGCATGAGAGTCATGCATGACAGAGATAGTAGGTGAACTGTGCATGAAACGCAGGTGCAAATTAACTCCTAGTGGGTGGGAATATGTGTGATGTGTACAGACCATATCGGACTGCTGGATTGGCTACCTGACCCATATACAGTTGCAGATGGTATATTTGCAGTCTACAGCCATTACAGTTTCATACTTGCCTGCAGCAGCGTACCTAAGAGCAGGAATGCATATAGCTGAAATGCAATGGTTAACACAAGACAATCCTGAGATACACAATATACCTTGGGCGTTCCTATTATTGTTTCAGATCTTAGTGCAGAAAAAATATCATAATGCATTATGTAGTACAACTCCACATCTACAGTTTAGCAGAACACTCTTTATTAGCAAACCTTCAGTCACTTAGTAATATTATTCCTGTTATTACTTCACAGCAGATGTAATACTCGATTTCATGACCAACAGCCCAAAATGCACACATATTGCACAACACAGCTTTATTTGGAGTGACTTCATGCACTGATTGGTATATGCCTACAGTCTTTATTTGAACTGTTCATATAATGCAGGTGTTGCATTACAGTTGTAATTCCACAAATAATGCAGTAGAAACTTTATTTGCTTAACATTATGAATACAGTTGAAATTTATTTCCTTAACATTAGTAATGATGTGAAACTCGTTTTCATTAACATAGTGTTAATGCAGTTGAACTTTATTTTCTTAACATTATCAGGTTTCATGCTTTCATCTTTGTTGAACTGTACTTGGCATTATTCACTTATATCAGTCTATGTCTGTGACCACATTTATTGCAATACAATCAGCAATGAATATACCTAGAGGCAGTTATTAATTTACTCGGTATTGTTTATATGACTATAGATTGCAAGATACATCTGTACTCACCACACCCACAGTGCAACCTGGCCGGGCACCCTTCATGGGCCTCCAGGTTGAGAGCTCTCTCCTCTGCAGCTGTGGGGAGATAAACAAACCATTATGCATGCCTGTCTATCACACATGTAGAGTAGAATTTGGTAAAACAATGATAACAATACTTACAAACTAGGGAGACATACCCATCTCTAGCATCTTGGACCAAGTGGCCAAGAGATCCCCCTTACGACTCTTCAGGTCATCATAATGATGATGCACTTGCTCACCTATGCGAAGGATACCAGTTGCACCAGTGAGATCATATGCCAGCTGGTCCCAGGCCACTGATTTGTATTCTGACCCCTGGTACTGGCCCTGCAGCAGCCAGACATCATGGTATTTTACAAGGAGTCCAACCATGACCCTGTACTCCAGTATGTCCCCCACTGCACCTGGAAGCACGCATCCTGTCCAACTCCTGCCACAGTCTCTGCCAAGATCAAACTCGAACAGATTATGGCTGTATTTCCACCTGTTGCACTTAAATAATGCTGTTTTCCCTTGCTTTACTGCCATTGGGCCATTTTTAAAAATGCGGTGATTCGCTTAGCACTGCACAAACCCGCTGAGCTCAGCTGAGCAGTGCTTAAACTGGCAATACTGAGCAATGCTTAGTGGTGCACAAACTAGCCAAGCACTGCTAAAACATTCCTGGTTTAATTAGTATTTGGCAAGGCTTAACTGTGCTTAGCGGAGCTTAGCTGAGTACAGCAATGCAGAATTTAATAATACATTATGTAAGTGTATAATTGCAAAAGAAAAGGTTTAACAACATGCCTGTGTATACATACATTATTCCATCAAGGGTTTACACATACTTCTTATAACTGCATATTTGCAACATAAATGCTTCATACCAATTATCAAACTAAATTTAATAACCTGGCTGTGTAATCGACCAGAATTTAATCATGATTTAAAAGATATGTCATACTTGTGTTTTTATAAATTAACCTGTCTGTGTATTCAAACCATGCACCTACTGCACATAAGGCTGTCACTTTGATCGGCTATATGCCCATATGAAATGCTGTTATACTTTTCCATATATATCTCTCCACTATGTTTAAGCACTGCTAAGCACCACAGTGTGCCACGCAAACCCACTCAGCTATGTTTAAACTTGACCTTTCCTAAATATTTAAATGTATTCGGTTTCTATTTTTAGCTGTTTGGCATGTGTCCATTGCTAATCGCTGCACCTCGCCCCACAAATACAAAAAAAAAATTTTAAAATGATAAAATTATTTAATTTCACTGCTTTGACAGTGCAGGGGGTATGTTACTCACCTCTGGACAAAGTAACACACCCCCTACACTGATTCACTAACCATGTTCATGCTAACATATTAGAATCCCACTACTTCTAAACTGAAAACAGTCTAACAATTTCTATACAAAAATGCTCCCTATACAGTGTTCTCTAAAAAAAACTAACTGAACTCCTATGGCTGTTTTGCTAATTAGTTGCATTGTACATTTAAATTAACTAAGGCAATTGTTCTTAAGACTAGGTTCAGTCTTGTATTTCTATAATTTTTGTATATGTGTAACAATTCACCGTATTTGTAACAACCTGTGAACTTGTAATTATGGAGCTTTTCTCCCTCAGCTTCTGCTGAAAAGGGATATGTCAGTCATCTCAGCTGAACTTTCACAATCAATCAATCGATCAATAAATAAAGAAATAAAATACCACCTGTGACATCTGAGGGTCAAATCCCCATATTTTCCAAACACTGACAGATGTGGCATATCAGACGTTACAAAAATCACTTTAATCATGGCATCATTTTTTCCAAATAGCACAATTCTGCTTGCTTATGAACATCTTTCCAAAGGTAATGGGCTTATTCACCTTTGAGCACAAAACCCCATGAGAATATCAGTTATAGGCCTAAATCATTTTCAGCAGATAGCAATTTAGAAATTATCTATTATATTACTTGTGACATGCACTGAGTGGTTCAGTTCCATTGTCCAAAACTTTAACTTTGGCCATATTTCTCCTAAGACCGGTTGTTCTTCTCCTGTTTAGACTATAACCTGCTAGCCATCAAATAGGATTATAATTGTCTCTGCATCCCTTAAAGCTCTGCTTTGCTCTACTCAGCTTATTATAGAAGCTCCATGACATGAGAGTTACTTCAGCTAGTAAGTCTATTAAGGCCTCAAGTTTTAAACTGTTTTCTACAGTTACTTCCAAGTAGAGCCTACTTCCAATTCATGGAGAGAATAAGCTGCCCACATATAATTTGTTTTGCCCCATCCTTTGTATTATGCATTGATATGTTTATAATTGACTATCAAACACAGGGGCCTTTATAAGCTTAGCCTTGAAAACCAAATATATCTTGTGGGCTATTTTGCCTTAGAGGTTGTTTTAATGAGTGTTTGTTAGTTAAGATATGATTTGACTACTGCTACTATCCATCAGATGCATATGTGTCAGTCCAGGGGAGAATTTCCAATTTTCCATCCACTGATCCAGGTTACACTTATATAGGGTTAGGGAAGGGCCTTTTTCAATACTTCCAGTTCATACCCATAGCTCCCTATGGCGTCCAGATCTTTTTTGGGTCTGGCTTTCTTAACTACATGACTTACCAGCTAATAATAGGCAATATTAAAAAGGGGAAGGAGTTATTGACAAAATAACACTAACATTGCTAGTCTATGATGTCCTGCAGTAGAGAAATTAATCACTGCTTGTCATGTATTATTATTCATATTTTCATATTTATGTTCATATTTTCAAAATGGTGAGCCTTGCATGGTATTCAGAGATACGATGATACAATATGCCATGGTAGGAGACAGGAAATTTCATTGTCATAATATACTTGGGATATTTTTAGTTATTTGTTAGTACTTATGAAAATCAACATATTTCTATATGTACTTAATACTTCAAAAAACAACTAACTTGCAAACTGTTGCATGACATCAAGTGAAATCTTAGATGTTTTTGAAGAAAACTGTCTTTGATAGCTGCACTGTAAGCTACATATCTTAACAGGTATTCAGTGTTGTTCATATTGCTAATTGTAGAATAAAGCATATGGTTTCATATTTCTGTACATATCTCAATAAGCATTCACTCAGAATAATTTCTTGTCATTGTGTGATTGATTGTCTAGTTAACAAAAATGTTTTAGCAATGTGTCTAGATTGCACAGTTTCCAAGATATGACATTTTGTATGGGAAAGTATAGCGAAAAATATAGCATTGAGTTTGTGCGCATTATTATATATTTTAACATTTATAGGTCGGTACTAGACTATCTGCCCAAAGGCATTTATAAGCCTAGCTGGAAAGTGTTGGCTTTCGCCGCCCCCTTAGATTAGTTCCTTGTGCCTCTGTCCAGCAGAGCCATTGAAGTGATCCCCGGGGTATACTTTTTGTTTCCCATCCACTCATCAAGGTTTCTCTTGAAGAGGGTTAGTGAGGAGCTCTGCCTAATGTAGATTGGAATCCTGTTCCAGAGCATGGGAAGTCTCTGGGACAGGAATCTATCCCTCCTGCACGTCCTATTTATTGTTGTGGTGAGGTTTAGATCCCTGGAGCATGTGGCTCGAGGGGATTTTTTTTTTAGGTGGAGCATGTCTATCAATTCTGGGTTGGACATGGCCTTGTACATCAGGCAGAGATCACCTCTGAGTAGGCAGTATGCAACCGAGTATAGCTGGAGTTTCTTCAGTCGAGCTGCATAGGGCATCTGTTTGAGGCCAGTGATCCTCTTGGTGAGGTACTTCTGTGGTCTTTCCAGCTGTTGCAGGTGTCTTGTAAGGTACATCCCAAATGGGGCATTGTACTCTATGTTGGGTCTGATGAGTGATGCATAGAGGGGCACAATGACCTCCTTTGATCTGCATGCAAACCCTTTTGTGATTAGGTGGGCCACATAGAAGGATTGTCTCACCACTTTGGCAACGTGATTGTCAAAGGAGAGGTTACTATCTACTTGGGTCCCCAGATCTCTTATTACGTCTTCCGTATTTAGGGGGCTACCACCTGTGTGGTAGTTTGTGGGTACTATGTTTTTTCCAAAGGGGATGACTATGCACTTTTTGGCATTTAGCTTGAGGCTATGGTTTTGACACCAGGTATCTGTCACAATGAGACCCTTTTGGAGGATGTCTGTGTCAGCTGGAGAGTCAATTATAGGCCCTAATTTGCAGTCGTCTGTGAACTTGGTCAGCCATAGTCCTCCTGTGTTTTTCTGTGCCTCTGAGAAGTATATGCTGAACAGGAGGGGTCCTAGGACTGAGCCCTGGAGAATGCCACTCATAACCGGTTTAGAGTCAGACTTAGCTCCCGCAACTCTTACCATGTGGGTTCTGTCTGTGAGCCAGTTGGCAACCCATCTCATGATGTAGGGGTTTATGTTCAGGCTGGTGAGCTTGTCTATAATACCTAAATGGGAAATGGTGTTAAAGGCCTTTGCAAGGTCTAGGTAGGCTGTGTGGACCACCTTTCCCTCATCCTTAGCCTTGGTAACCATCTCAAAAAGTCCACCAGGTATAGGAGGCATGATGTACCCTTAACAAAGCCGAACTGGGTAGGGTCCAGTGTTTGGAGGTTCCCAAAGTCTCTGTTAATGAGATCCATGATAATGTGCTCCATAGCCTTGCAGACCAAGCTAGTCAGGCTTATAGGGTGATAGTTCCCAGGGTCTGTTGTGGCTCCAGCTTTGTGGAATGGAATAACCATTGCTGTGCACTACTGTATGGGCATGTAGCCTGTGGAGAGGCTGAGTATGAACAGTGTTTTTAGGTGAGGGGTTAGTTCATCTTTGAGCTCATGTAGGACGCAGCCTGGGACACTGTCTGGTCCCATTGATGCTGTGTTTCTGGCTTTGGAGAGGGCTGTTTTAACCTGAGTGTCTGTGATTTTAGGGACACTACATTCTTCTGGTATGGTTATGACCCCTTTTGTGGATGAGAGGGGGTGAAGTTTGCACTGAACCTGTCTGCCAGGATGTTGGTGATATCGGTCGGTTCATTGTATTTTGTGCCATTCTGCACTAACTCCAAACAGATCTGAGAATTGCCAATTAGATTCTTGACATAGCAAAAGAATGCCTTGTGGTTATCTTTGGAGTCCTTGGCAATTTTTCTATCGAAGCTAGCCTTGGATGATTTCATGAGGGATTGTAGTTTTTTTGCTGATACTGATCAGGGATGCCTTCCCTTCTTGGGATTTTACTCCTTTCTGTACTAGTTTCCTCCTTCTATTATATAACTTGTTTATGGCAGGGGTCCACCAGACTGGTTTCCTTTTCTTGGAGGATTGAGTCTTGGTTTTGCTTGGGATAGCACGATCCATGCATTCTTGTAAGTGCCCGTAGAGTGCATTTGTAAAGGATTTTGCAGCTTGGACAGCATTATCCTTTAGCATGGGGGTTTTGAAACTTTCCACCTCGGTCTTAAGTAATGTGATGTTTGCTTTTGAAAAGTTTTTCACGGTTGTTTCTTTGACCGGGGGTGGGGGCGGAATGCGGATATCCAGAGTGACTAGTTTATGGTCAGATCTAACCAACAAGGGGCTGACCTCCGGTGTGGAACACCAGTCGTCCATGTTGGTTATGACCAGGTCCAATATATTGTTACCTCAGGTGGGGGTGTTGACCAGTTGATCCAGGGTGTTAGAGTTTATAAATTCTAGGAAATGTTGGGCAATGCAGTTAGTACTTGAATAGTTCTCCCAGGTAATGCTTGGGTAATTAAAATCACCCAATATCAGGGTGTTTGGTAGGAACTTTATGTTTCCCAGTGTTTTCGGAAATGCAGAATGGGGTCCCTGGAACATGGTGGGTGATCTGTAGCAAGCTACAATTTGGATTGCAGTTTTTCCCATTGTTAGTTGCACATGGATGATCTCTGAAGCATCATGCTGTGCCACTAACCTGGAGGTGTGGGTATCCTTGATGAATATGGATACACCCCCACCTTTTGTATTTCGGTCCGGATTTAGTGGCCAACATATATGGTATGAGTTGTAGCCCATTAGTGCTGGGTTGCTCTCTGGAGCGTTAAACCAGGTTTCTGTTACTGCACATGTATCGATTTTCTCTATACTGAGGAGTGCCTCGAGTACATGCATTTTGAGGTTTAGATTTCTGGCATTGAGTAGCATTACCCTCAGTTTTTGTTACTTGTGCTATTTACGGTGGTGGGTTTGTCTTTTGGGCCTTGCCTAAAAAAGGCACTATGGGGGTGGCAAGAGCCTTGGCCAGTATTCGAAAGCCTAAGGGTGTCAGGTGCAAGCAGTCTCTAGCGAAGCAGCTTGGCTTGTCGAGCATATCATCCCAGACTGACAGACACTGGATCCCCTTTAAATGACACCAGAAGAAAATAAAGCAGATACAATCAAAAAAACACTTTAAATGCACATAAATGGCTATCACACTTGAGTGTGTAGCCTACAACAGTTAAACAGGTAATTTAAGCACAAAAACAACGTTGTTAAAATGCAGGCACTGAAATAAGTACAATATGTAGCTGAAACAAGCTTTTTAAATCACAGAAACTCTAAAAAATCGGCATTTTAAGTGGAATTAGCTAAAGGCAGCAAGAAAATGCAGAAAAATGATACTTAATCACTCCAAAGTCTCTCATTTGTCTCTCTGTTGCTGTAAAACTCTGCAGGGCACCAGGCCGGAGCTTGCTGATCTGTATACAAGTGCAAAAACCTTGCAAATGCGGGTTTTATAGCAGGGAAATTAAAGAGATAGAAATTAGCCCAAAATGGCCAATAAACTACTAATGTCTGGGCTGAAACCATTACTCCAGGGACAGATAGGCTGCTCAAAGCTCTCCTCTCTCACAGGTCAACACAGACATTTCCTTCTAAGTAAGAAATGGGCAAACACAGAAATTTGTAACACAGCCCTGAATTCAGCAGTAACCTGAAAACTGGACTAAACTAGCTTAGAAAGGCGGGAAACAAGTATATCTTTTTTTTCAGAATTAAATCAGATACAATAAAAAAACAGTTTAAATGCACAGAAATGGCTATCACACTTGAGTGTGTAGCCTACAACAGTTAAACAGCTAATTTAAACACAAAAATGACTTTGTTAAAGTGCAGGCAATAAAATAAGTACAATATGTAGCTGAAACAAGCTTTTTAAATCACAGAAACTCAACAAAATTGGTGTTTTAGGTGGAATTAGCTAAAGGCAGTAATAAAATGCAGAAAAATGATACTTATTCACTCCAAAGTCTATCTTTTGTCTCTCTGCCACTGTAGAACTATGCAGAGCACCAGGCAGGAGCTTGCTGAGCTGTATACAAGTGTAAAAACCTCGCAAATGTGGGTTTTATAGCAGGGGAAATGAAAGAGGTAGAAATTAGCCCAAAATGGCCAATGAACTACTTATTTCTAGGCTGAAACCACTCCTCCAGGGACAGATAGGCTGCTCAAAGCTCCCCTCTCACACAGGTGAACAGAGAAACTTCCTTCTATCCAAGTAAGGTATGGGCAAACACAGAAACTTGTCACACAGCCCTGAATTCAGCACTAACCTGAAAACTGGACTATACTAGCTTAGAAAGGTGTAAAAACAAGTATTTAAATAAAGCAGATACAATCAAAAAACACTTTAAATGCACAGAATGGCTATCACACTTGAGTGTGTAGCCTACAACATTTAAACAGGTAATGTAAATACAAAAATGACTTTGTTAAAGTGCAGGCAGTGAAATAAGTACAATATGTTGCTGAAACAAGCTTTTTAAATCACAGAAACTCTAAAAAATTGGCGTTTTAGGCGGAATTAGATAAATGCAGAAAATAAATGAAGAAATGATACTTAATCACTCCAAAGTCTCTCTTTTGTCTCTCTGCTGCTGTAGAACTCTGCAGGGCACCAGGCAGGAGCTTGCTGAGCTGTTTACAAGTGCAAAACGCTTGCAAATGTGGGTTTTGTAGCAGGGAAATTAAAGAGATAGACATTAGCTCAAAATGGCCAATAAGCTAATAATTTATGGGAGGAAACTCCTCCAGGGACAGATAGGCTTCTCAAAGTTCCTGTCTCTCACGGGCAAACAAAGAAACTTGTAACACAGCCCTGAATTCAGCACTAACCTGAAAACTGGACTATACTAGCTTAGAAAGGCAAGAAAACAATTATTTTTTTTGGTTTTTTTTTTCAGAAAATAAAGCAGATACAATAAAAAAACACTTTAATTGCACAGAAATGGCTATCACACTTGAGTGTGCAGCCTTCAACAGTTAAACAGGTAATTTAAACACAAAAATGACTTTGTTAAAGTGCAGGCAGTAAAATAAGTACAATATGTAGCTGAAACAAGCTTTTTAAATCATAGAATCTCTAAAAAAATCAGCATTTTAGGCAGAATTAGCTAAAGGCAGCAAAAAAAGGCAGTAAAATGATACTTGATCACTCCAAAGTCTTTCTTTTGTCTCTCTGCTGCTGTAGAACTCTGCAGGGCACCAGGCAGGATATTGCTGAGCTGTATACAAGTGCAAAAACCTTGCAAATGTGGGTTTTATAGCAGCAGAAATAAAAAATATAGAAATTAGCCCAAAATGGCCAATAAACTACTAATTTCTGGGCTGAAACCACTCCTCCAGGGACAGATAGACTGCTCAAAACTCCACTCTCTCACAGGTGAACAGAGAAACTTCCCTCTATCCAAGTAAGGTATGGGTAAACACAGAAACTTATAACACAGCCCTGAATCCAGCACTAACCTGAAAACTGGACTATACTAGCTTAGAAAGGTAGGAAAACAAGTTTTTTTTTTCAGAAAATAAAGCAGATACAATAAAAAAAACACTTGAGTGTGTAGCCTACAACAGGTAAACAGGTCATTTAAATACAAAAATGACTTTGTTAATGTGCAGGCAGTAAAATAAGTACAGTATGTAGCTGAAACAAGCTTTTTAATTCACAGAAACTCTAACAAACTGGTGTTTTAGGCAGAATTAGCTAAAGGCAGCAAGAAAATGCAGAAAAATGATGCTTATCACTCCAAAGTCTCTCTTTTGTCTCTCTGCTGCTGTAAAACTCTGCAGGGCATCAGGTAGGAGCTTGCTGAGATGTATAGAAGTGCAAAAACCTCGCAAATGCAGGTTTTATAGGAAATGAAAGAGATAGAAATTAGCCCAGAATGGCCAATAAACTACTAATTTCTGGGCTGAAACCACTCTTCCAGGGACAGATAGGCTGCTCAAAGCTCCCCTCTCTCACAGGTGAACAGAGAAACACCCTTCTATCCAAGTAAGGTATGGGCAAACATAGAAACTTGTAACACAGCCCTGAATTCAGCACTAACCTGAAAACTGGACTATACTAGCTTAGAAAGGTGGGAAAAAAAAGTACATATATATTTTTTTTCAGAAAAGAAAGCAGATACAATCAAAAACACTTTAAATGCACAGAAATTGCTATCACACTTGAGTGTGTAGCCTACAATAGTTAAACAAGTAATTTAAACATAAAAATGACTTTGTTAAAGTGCAGGCACTGAAATAAGTACAATATGTAGCTGAAACAAGCTTTTTAAATCACAGAAACTCTAATAAAAATCAGCATTTTAGGTGGAATTAGCTAAAGGCAGCAAGAAAATGCAGAAAAATGATACTTAATCACTCCAAAGTCTCTCTTTTGTCTCTCTGCTGCTGTAGAACTATGCAGGGCCCAAGGCAGGAACTTGCTGAGCTGTATACAAGCGCAAAAAACTTGCAAATGGGGCTTTTATAGTAGAGAAATGAAAGTGATAGAAATTAGCCCAAAATGGCAAATAAACTACTAATTTCTGGGCTGAAACCACTCCTCCAGGGACAGATAGACTGCTCAAAGCTCTCCTCTCTCACAGGTCAACAGAGAAATTTCCTTCTATCCAAGTAAGGTATGGGCAAACACAGAAACTTATAACACAGCCCTGAATTCAGCACTAACCTGAAAACTGGCCTATACTAGCTTAGAAAGGCTGGAAAACAAGTATTTTTTTTTTTTTCAGAAATTAAAGCAGATACAATCAAAAAAACACTTTAAATGTACAGAAATGGCTATCACACTTGAGTGTGTAGCCTACAACAGTTAAACAGGTAATTTAAACACAAAAACGACTTTGTTAAAGTGCAGGCAGTAAAATAAGTACAATATGTAGCTTTAAATCACAGAAACTCTAAAAAATCAGCATTTTAGGTGGAATTAGCTAAAGGCAACAAGAAAATGCATAAAAATAATACTTAATCACTCCAAAGTCTCTCTTTTGTCTCTCTGCTATTGTAGAACTCTGTAGGGCACCAGGCAGGAGCTTGTTGAGCTGTATATATGGAAAATCTCTGAATGTACTATTATCATTGTAAAGAAAACTTCTCACTGAGAGCATTGCTATTGCACTTTCTTACTAGTGTTTGTTGTTCATAAAATACTTGCATTTATTATCTTATGCTTTTTAATTTTTTTTTTGTTACAGAAAATTCTCTGGAATGCAAGATGTGGTAGGCTGCTACAGGTGTGACATTCCACACAATATAGGTGTTAATGAGTTAATTTTCATACCAGTTTCTTTTGTATTTTGCAGTTGCTGGGACCAACATGATATTGATTCAGAGCCCTTTTTGGAAATGCATGCAGACTGCTGGTTTGCATCTCTTCAAACATTTCCTCTGTTATTAAAAAGTTACCAATGTTATCTAACAAAACAGCACCAATAGCACAGGTTAATGCAAATCAGTGAAAACTAATACAGTATTCCTGAAGAAGCAGCACAATTATGCTGTCAATCAAGTTGATACATTTAGAAGATGCATGCTCAGTTTTGTAGCTATTATTTTCAATTCTCTTTAGGTGTTTTAGCTTGTCCCAAGACTAGCCACCATTATGCCAGTAGAACAATTAGAAAGGAATAGAATGTTTTATATTATCAGTTATGCATTTTTCTGTAGGTGAAAATAAATTGATTCAACACTTATCCCCTTTCCAAATCTATTGTTGTAGGTTATAGTGAAGCTAAGAATTAAAACAGGTAGTGTGCATCACAGTGGATTTGTATAAAATAAACGTTATTACAATATTTAAAAAAAGCAATAGCTTAATGACCAAATAGGCTTTAATTATAAATGTTGTACAGTATTAATAATGCATAAAATGGTAATTTATATTTTTGCGATGTAATTCACTTTCAGGTCAAAATACTATAGAAAAATGTTTTAAACTGCATATCTTCATATACTCTGCTTTTCAGTTTTCTTGTTACTTATTGAGAGATTATACATTATGAGATTAGCAAGGTTAAAACACTTGCAGTACCTGAAGGCAGAATTAATTAATATAGTCAACACATAGTAACAGTGGCACTATGCAAGCAATACACAATAGCAGACACAATGACATTAACAATAGCAGTTATAAAAGTAATAAAACAATACTAATAATAATCATGCATATAAATATTAGTAATATATATATGTTTTTCTTTTAATTAAAGACTTTTTCTGTATAGCTACCATCCTAAAAGGACCCTTACCCCTTTCCACAGGCACCATAAAATGGTAATATCATAGCTTGCTCTTTGTTTCTCAAGCTTTTGGGGTATAAAATGTATCATGCACTAAATTACACCTATTATGTTTTTATCAAATCTTGTTAAATGTTTTGAGGAGAGAGAAAGATAAGAGGAATGGTGAGTTAAGAAGAATGCAACACCAAAGTTGGGGTACTTCCTCCATACTATCTCTACAGCTCCACGCCCATTAAAACCCTTCTAACTCATGTTCTAATTGAATGCCCCATACAACTGATTAAAAAACTGAGGGTATCAACAACATCATGCTTGTTTTCAGTACTTCCTCTGCTGCTTTTTATGTCTGAATTATTTGAGTATCCCATACCTCTCAATGGCAAACCTATAACAGTAGACAGTTTACCATCCAGGAAACACTATGGTGGCTGATCTCTCTGGAGATGTCATACATTAGTATGGGCATCACCAACATGCTGTCCCATTCCTCTAATTGGAAAACCTAGGTCCACAGGCTTTTTGCCTTTGAAAAACAACATGGCACCCAGTCAATGACCGCTAATAATGTCATACACCAAGAAGAATTCCACCAACATGCATGCTGTAGACCTTGTGATTGTTTCAATAATGTTAAACTCTGAGAAAAGCTTCTGGAGTATTCCAAATGTAATGAAAACCTTAAAAAAATATTTGAGATTAATATCCCTGGTTTTCCCTGAATATCTGGATTCATGCAACCACATGGCAAAATGCCTTTCGTAAGTACCCTTTTACTAGATATATATGCTTTATGTTCATTTCCCTTCTATACTATACATAAGATTTATAACATTACAACTATCCAGTGGCAAAACATAGACCACTATTAATATCTATTATCCAAACATTTATTTATTTTTTTATTTATCATTTGTTGACCGGAAAAGTCTGACTAGGACAGAGCCTATTTTCAATGGAGGCCTGCGGAGAAACACTCCAGATGCATGTCTTTGGATTGTGGGAAGAAACCCATGCAAATACAGGGAGAACATGTAAACCCCACACAGAAGGCACCCCAGTCAAGAATCAAACCAGAAAACCTCTTGCTGTGAGGCGACAACATTAACCACTGCACCACTGTGCCGCCATAACCATATAATCAACAGACAGCCAACAGCAAGTTTTATTATACCTCTACATAAAGAAAGAAAGAAAGAAATACATTCAGATATTGTAAATCAAGCATATTACAAATTACACAGATATGTTGCAAATAAATGTAAGCTGTTACTCCAGAAACATTGAAGTTGTCTATATAATGTATAATAAGTCCAACCGCACCAAAATGTTTCTTTAAATTTTTGAGCCTGTGATCTATACCATTAAAAACATATGTAATAAAAAAGACTTTGATACAGTCTTACATTATAAGCACTGTTTCAAGTTAAAATATTTAGGTGTATCCTATCTCACCCGCTACTGGTTCTATCGCTACCCATCAGACAGATCCCAAGCTGTTAAATGGCCAGTCACTATACCCCATCTTCCTACCAGCATCTGTTGGTCAGGGCCGGCCTTAGCTGAAATGGCGCCCTAGGCGAAGTAGTGCTCCGGTGCCCCCTTATGCCCTACCCACAACATACTCACAAAACAACCCTATTTGAGCCACACCCACAGGTAGGTCACTCCCCAAGAAAGCCACTCCAGTAATTTCCTTAAATCATTTAAATGCATAAGAAGAAAAATATACCTTATAATGTAGTTAAACTGCAACTACCTTTGTGTACTTATTTCCTACTTTAAATACCAGAACTGGATCATAGTCAAATAGGGCCCTAGCAGGGTAATAGATTGCCCCCCCCCCCCCCGAGTAACCCCTGTTGCAGCAACCTCTACCCTCCAGCAACAGCTCCCTTCCCAGCCATTCCAGTGTTCCATTACTTGGCTATTTCTCACCAGTTACCATACACACTGTTCAAATCTATCAGTGTGCATACTGTTTTCTTATTTACTTCCACAATGTTTGCAGATATTTGTCTTTCGGCTTTTTCCAGGTAAGGGGTCGCCACAGCAGAATTCCGGTCCGCTAATGATTGGCAGTAGATTTTTATGAAACACCGAGGTGCCAGCTCAATGCTCAACCTTCAACAATGGCACCCCCATTTACGCACGCATGTCTTTGGAACGCTACCCAACTGTGGGGAAGAAATGCAGACTCCACACAGAAGGCACTCCCAAGCCAAGCTGAGAATCGAACGGGAGAACCTCTTGCTGTGAGGTAACAATGCTACCGCAGTACCACCGCGGCATAACACACAATATTTACAGATATACTGAAATAAAATAACACAAACACAGATAGCCATTTGCTAAACAGACAATACAGTCTCGCAATGAATACAGATTTAGCATGAGCTGTAAACTTCTCTGCCCTTGAAACTCATACTCATTAAAATAGCATGAAAACCCAGATTCATAGAAAATGCATCTGGCTAGTGGAGGATTAAGTTTACCTTTGAGCTGTTTTCATAACAGACTACTTGCACACACTTTTTAGGGCCATGCATGCACATATTTGTTTTTTGATTCATCTTCCTGACTGTATTAAATTCTATTCCTTGTATAATACAGCACCACTTGTTAGAATGGGTTTTAAATTTGTAGTTTTAAACATTCTTTTAATAAGCAATGAAACAAAATGTATGAACCAATTAACTACCCATTTCAGAAAATTTCAACCATAAAAGGCCACTCAAATCTTCTGTAATTACAGTCCACCAATATCACTCGATACACACAACCTCTGCAGAAATAAAACCATCTGAATAATTCTACATTAAAGAAATCTGTAACTAATGAAGAGGTTGCTATTGACAAACAACTTTACATTTTAATGTTTTATCTATAAATTCAGTGCCTGCTGCCCTTTTGCATGTTTGTCTGCTGTTGCTGCCATCACTATATCCTTTTTCCTACCCACACCACCCTCATGCTACTTACCCTCTCTGTTTTTGTTATAAAAGGGCACCTGTCCCACAAGAAAATTCATCTCCTCCCCTACTGCATATCACTCTTTCCTTCTCATTGTCCTTCTGTATGTTCCTCTGCTTACTCTTTCCCGCTTTCTACAGTCCTATTCACCCAGCACAGAGTTTGCTGTTTAGACATTGTTTGGGGTCTCAGCTGTGTCTGGAATGGTATGACAATGTATGCATGGAACTGCATCATCGTGAATGTGCTATTTCTGTACTAGCTTTTATTGGTTTCACAGACATGTAACAAAATATCAGAATAAGATAAGTTGCTTTGGTTGTCCTCTCTAGGATCAGGGGTTGCCCAGCAACTGCTGGGTTAGCTGTTGCCTAAAACCAGCCATGTGGTCTCCAATTATTTAAACATTCTTTTTTTCCTTCCTTACAAATCAACTTTATCACCCCCTCACAAACCTTACTTTTGCCATTCATTTGTAACCCTTACAGATACAACTTTTTGAAATTTACTCATTTCTTTATAAAATTCATAATCAAGGCCATCTATACCAGGTGACAAACTGACATTCACGTACTTAATATCTTCCATCACTTCTACTCTAATATCCCTTATTAAATATTCATTCTCTATTTCTGTAAATGTTCACATCCCCATTACTTTTTTACAACTCAGTTATTATTATTTATATCTTTCTTTAATATACTTAATCACGTCTATTGCATTTATTTGAAATTTACATGGTCAAAACCATAAGAGCAACTATTTGAAATGTTCAAAAATCAGCTCTGGAAAACAAACAGCATTAAACTAAGATCATGGTACAGTGGGACTTGGGGACTGTGCCTTATCTCCAACATAGTCTCCACCGTAGTGCTATCTCAGACTTAGTACATATAATTAGCAGGAAATGTCGGGGGTGCAGGGAGGGCCTGGTCCCCTACAAAAGCATTTTCTGTCCAAATAAGTGATCAAGTCCATCTATCCCCAAAGGCCTATTCATCTTTTTCTTTCTTTCTGCCAGTTAAGAACACAGGCAAAGAGAAGTGAGAGCTGAAATTTATGGTTACCATCCAGCAGAGAAAAGGACATTTTCTTCATGTTTCCGAATTTTTCTTGCATGGCAGCTAACAACCCTACAGTACTAATCCAGTGGTATATGTTATATGCTATATGTGTGCATGCTTACACACACACACGCACACACACACACACACACACACACACACACACACACACACACACACACACACACACACACGTGTGCCCATATGCGCACAATTATGTTCTGCTACAGACAGTGCTTGTAATGCCACTTTTCTAAGCATTCATCGGATGTCAGCTGTACAATGGGCCAAACTGCCGGTCTACCACTAGGACGGGTGGGCTGGAATCTGGGTTGCTGATCTTAAGTCAAGGTTTTAACTTTCTCCCCCACTGAAAATGGTTACTTGGTATCAGGTTTCTGTTTGCAGGCTAAGGCCAAGCACTGGAAACCTCACCCAAACAGGTGCCACTTGCTATCTTAAGCTAGAAGCACATTTTTTAAACCAGATAAAGACACCACAACCACTGTTTATAGCACACATTATAGCACACATACACTCCCAACAAATTTCCCAGCTAAAGACACCACAACCACTGTTTACAGCACACAGAGTCCAACAAATTTCCATGGTGCTTAAAAAATTAAACTAAACTGCAGAACAATGATGATGATCCCGTCATCCATTTTGTATACCCAGTTTCATTCTCCTCATGGTCATGAGGCTGCAAGCCATCTTTGTAAGCAATGACACAAGGTAAGAAGTCATCCAACTGTTGAAGTCAGTCCCCCATCATATGGTACATATGCATACGTATTGACATTCACACACAAACCTAAGGAAAACTTAGTGCCATCACTTAATCTGCCAACATGGCAGTGGATTATGGAAGGAAACCCATACGTACAAATATTTCACGCATGGGCAATAATGCCCTTCTAGCCTCCCAATATACCAAAACAGTTGTTCCCATAAGTGCCCAGGCTGTTCTTAAAAATGTCAAAGCTAGTGCATGCTTTAATATAGTTTGCTAGTCTATTCCATGCATCAGCTACTCTCAGAGAGCCAATTAGTACACTTCGCATTCCTGTAGAATCTTCTACATAGGGTTACTGATGATTCTCTATGCAAGCAATAATGCCCAACAGGGTGTGTGTTATTATCAGTCCAGGGGTGTTAAGAGGCCCGACACAGCAGGCTGCATCTTGTTCTTAAGGAAATCTCTATCCTGCATACCTTGTGTGCCTAGTGAGCCTGATGTACTTCAGTGTTTGGTGCTGGATAATTTATAGGTTAACGTCAACAAGATTAAGCCATACATAAATATGCTAAACAACAGTTAAAATTATGAAGTCCATCTATTTGAATATCACTTTATAAAGTATTTAGGTCTACAATGTGCTGAAATCATAACTATAAAAATATTATAAAGACAGCTGTTCAATCCTATCAAGCTATTGCAGAGCTGTACATTAACTCCAGGTTTGGAAACATGAGGAATATAGTGCCCTTCCTTTACTTGTATATATTCTTATGAAACATGTGCACTTAGTTTTTTATGCAGTGAAAACAACCACTGCTCTTTGTTGCCAAGAAACATAAAACATAAAATTTGTTTGCACAAAGAACACAAATCTATATGGTGCATGCTTTGTTTAGCCTCTCAGTATTAGTGTACAGGGCAGCTCTTACTTTTTTTACAATGGTAAAGTCTTCTAACTTTGTCACACAATTAGTCCCATTGACTGTTATTAGGAAATGACTGAATGAAAGTACCTTAAGCAAAATATAATGGTTTGCCACTGGAAATAAACAAACTACAAAACAAAACTACCCAACAAGATACAAACATGAAGTCTTGAAACAAAAGTGAGAAAATGGCTGCTGCAGCAGCCCTGACTGAAGACCGTGAAGACACAAGAGAAGAAATCATGCCAACAGAAGTCAATTTACAGCTCACAATGGAATGTGTCACAAATCTAAATAAAGCAATGCAATCTTCAACTAACATCAAACTATGTCCATGAAAAGCCTTCCAAACAGGGCCGGCCTTAGCCAAAATGGCGCCATATATATAAACACTATAAACACTATATATTTATAATTATCTTAAGTGGCAAATCACAGAACTATAAATTTTATCTGGACAGTTGAGAGGTATGTTGCATACACACAGCTGCTTTTTGTCACATAGCAATAAACACACACACAAACACACCTACTGTCTCACGAAACAACACACATACATTCTCTTTCACACAAAACCTAAACTGGTTTAAATTCCACCCACTCGTACTCTCTCATACAACACACAGACACACACCTTCCATTCCTACACACATCTACTCTCTTACACAGTAACACATGCACTTTCTCTCTCATTCAAACAGAATGACTAATTTAAATTCCATACACATACATACATACTTTCTCTCGCATACAGTAACACGGTTTAAACTACACAGACACACACACAAATACACTTACTTACCTCCTTTTTAAACGAAATGGCCACATGCATACTCACGGAATGAATCCCTATCTTGAAGTGCTAGTTTAATTTCCACGCGCCACCACAGAACTTGTTTACATCAGTGGTGTTGACGTACATGTGTATGATGCGCATATATTTCTCCTGAAAGGTGGAGTGAAGCTTTTTTTTTTTTTAAGAAGTTGTTGATTGGCCATACTACAGGTTTAAAAGTGAAAGGGCACTCACCGCTCGCCTTATGTTTCCGGCGCTCTGTGGTTTATTTATTCATTTTAATTAATGTACTTTTCTTATTATGCGTTCACATAATAAAACAAGTAAATTAATTTAAATAAATAAATAAATGAAGACAAACTGCGCCCTTTACTAGGCTGGCCTGTACGGCGCCCTAGGCGGTTGCCTAGTTCGCCTATACCTAAGGCCGGCCGTGCTGTTGGTGCACCCCAAGGATCAATACTTGGGGCCTTTTTGTTAAGCATATTTATTAACAGTTTGCACACAGCTGTTAAATATGCCAACCTTATCAAATATACAGATTATTCTATCCTTATATGCTCAGCCCAGAATTCTATTCAACTTTAACAACTCACTTAGGACTTACCTCCATCAAAAGTTAGTTGGCCAAATCCAACTTCATATGTTTTAAACACCTTCATGAAGACATAAGCCCACATACACTAACAGAAAAGAAAACAAAGTTTATTAACATTTTTTCACTACATACAGTTGTTTTCTTTCTTTGTAACTATCATCAATCCAACATTACTTAATCCTTGACTTCCTTTAAAATTCATTCCTCATCCTGAGCATTATTCTGCATGTACTGTTCCTAGAAATACTATTTATTTCAATTTAATTTGCTCTTTCCCTTTTCTAAAGATCCCTCTTCCAGTTCTCTTTTACAATATTCATTGCTTCAACTACAGTTGGTTTAGACTTTGGTTTCCGTTTTCAGTGATTGCATTTTTGCAGTCAACACATAACAAGACTTTATTATGTCTAGACCATTCATATCAACTTATCAAATCATTTCCTTATTTACTGCCACTTGCTCACCCGATATTGTTTGACAGAGTACTCATTAAACTTCCAAAACACGTGTTGCCAGTTATCTCTTTCTTCCACTGCACACGTCAAACATTTGCTATCTACCTCAGGAAAATTTCTTTGAATTCTGCCTATAGTATAAAAACACCTATGCAAACACTTCCAAAGAAAAATCCTAAACCATTTGGAAATTGTTGCAAACTAGGGAGCCATACATTTGTCCTCCCATTCTTAACCTTATTCTAACCTCATCTTGAATCCAAGGAAGACAAAGCTAGTCCTTTTCATCACCCCTATGTCCAATACAAAACAACGTTCAAAATTATCTCACCCCACAATTCAATATTTTAGTCTCCTTTAGTAAACTACTAGATGTCACTGCAGATAAAAACTTGAAATTTGACTTACATATTTAACAATCTGTTGAAAAACACCAAATGCTGAGTCTGTTATACAGAGTTAAGGCTATCTCAGTGATAGTACCAGAATAACCTTTGCTTCCTCCTTTTGATTTGCACTCTGCTATATGCTTGACTAATTTTCTGCAACTTCCATGCTCTTCTCATCACTGCATTTCCCTTAAGCCCCTCAGTTCACTGCAGCTACCCCTTTCTCTCTCAATCAGCTTCAAGTAGCACACAGTGAAGGGAATCACCCCGAAACATGCCCTGTTCTAGGCTTTTTACTACAAGGGTACATCACCACCCAGCAACTCTAATGATAAATATCTCCTCATTGTTAAAAAGTCCAGCAACATAGATGGAGATGCTCTGTATTCCAGCCATATCCTCAAGGTTTGTAACTCCATCCCACTCCCGATTAGACTCACTGAAAACCCACTCATCTTCAAAACTAAAGTAAAATAACTCCTCCTATGTAACTCTTGGCTGTATCACTGTTAAACTAAACCTGCTGCAACTACAAACAAGACCTTTGAATCAACATTCTAGTACTCCAACATTTCCTCTAGTCATTTGTGAAACAGAAATTTTTGGGAAAAAAAAAGGCCTGACTAGACCGGGTGTCAGATTATATCTGCTAGAATTTCACTCTTACTTGTCTGCCCTGGTCCAGCTCCTTCCAGACCTGATGGACACCTGACCCTTTTTCCACACAAGCAGCCACCCTGAATAGCTAAATGTACCTGTTACTCAATTTTCTGGTGGGAGGGGAGATAGGACAATGAAACCTGCTCCCAAATGTCCCTGGATCTTGTGAATGCTGCAGACAATGATGATAAGTAGGGGTAATTTTTGTAATTACACACTCCCTTATAGTGACTTACAGAGCATCTCCAGGTCTGCAGTGAAAGTGATTCTGTGGTTGGTAGTGGTTCATAGTAATGGTTTATGAGGAAGTCTATGCAGCTGTAGCACCATTCACTGGTACTCCATTTTCAAAAAGTTATATAAATAAACATTAGTGCAATGCTCTCAGGTCTGTAGTTTTAAAAATAGTTACCAAAGTGGGTGAACCCTCACTCATACCATTTTATAGAAAACTACCACACTAGGTCTAGGCTCTCCCAAATATGTAAATAATGTGCTTATCTGTAAATATAGTGGAGTGAAACCAGCAACATGAAAGCAAAAAACTGGTTATTGAAAATGTAGCCAACTACATTTTAATAACCAAATTCTAACCAAATGCTGTCTACCACATAAGGAGTGGTTCTGGCCCAGAATTTGTAGTTATTGGCCGTTTGGGCGGACTTCCATCTCTCTCAACTTTCTGATTTGAAGGCCTGCATTTGCACTTGTTTCTGTCCTGTAACTCCTGGGCCCATCTCATTTGCTCACTCAAAAAAAAAAAAAAAAAATGTATCTGCTTTTACTGTATTTGTGTTTCTTCCTACTTTATTTTGCTTTTGCGTCATCTTAATAGTACTCAATTGTATTTATTACTGCTTGGTGTAACTCATTCTAAGCCTTTTAGTTTAAGCACTTGGGCTTCAAACCAGTTGTTTTACATTAAGAGGGTTCGTGGTCTGCACTCTTGTGGGAGGAGAGGCTGGACTCTGCCCTTCTGAGCTGGGAATTTCTGGTTAAAGGCTTATAGTGCCTGCATATTCGAACTGCTTCTTACTGAAATTGGTACACCTTGTTTGCTGTAGCATAGACTAGATCCAGGCCTGCTGAATCTAGCTTTGTTTGTATAACTTGAGCACTAATCCAGGCATTCTTTAAAGTATTCAATTGTATTTATTACTGCTTGGTAGTAACTTGATTAAAGTGTAGCTATCATTCTAAGTCTTTTGGATTAAGCACTTGGGCTTCAGACCAGTTGTTTTACATTAGGAAGGCTTGTGGCCTGCACTGTGGTGGCAGGACAGGTAGCTTACATCCTTCTAAGTTGGGAACTGCTGATTGAGGGCTCAGTGTCTGTTATTCTAAAAGTGTATTAGTTCTGGTTTAAGCACTTGGGCTTCAGGCCAGTTATTTTACATTAAGAAGGTTTGTGGTCTGCACTCTTGTGGGAGGAGAGGCTGGACTCTGCCCTTCTGAGCTGGGAATTTCGGGTTAAAGGCTTATAGTGCCTGCATATTTGAACTGTTTCTTACTGAAATTGGTACACCTTGTTTGCTGTAGCATAGACTAGATCCAGGCCTGCTGAATCTAGCTTTGTTTGTATGCTTGTTGTTTGTTTGCTTGTTATTTCCCTGAAATGCTAATTCCACCTAAAACGTGGCTTTTCAGTGTTTCTGTGGATCCCTAGTGATATTTGCATTGCTTACTGTACTTATTTCCTTGTTTCACTTGAAAGAAAGTTACTGTTTGTCGTTTTTGCATTTAAGTTACCTGTAACACATTGCATTTAAGTTACCTGGCACTTGCTCACTAAAGCAATTATATAAGTCAGCACTAAAAAATTAAAAGCACTACACCCTCACAAACTCCCCTTCAGTACCTTGTTCCCCATTGGCCCTTTTTTTCAATTATAAAGGAATTCCCAATACTATTCTAGCATGTCCAAAGGTCAGTTGTCAATCACCTCTCCGGTCCAGCTGGTGAATCTGGAAATATTGAGGCAATCACAAAAAACGCTGACCAGCAACTATAAACCAAATAATTCCCAAGGCTGTAAGTCCAATAAAACCTCTGCTCGGGCAGTGAGGATAACACCAATATTTATTGACAGTTCACAATACAAAAACCACGAATATCCAAGTCTGGTTAAGTGCTTTCATCCGCAGTACAAGCAGATTTCATCAGAACCAGTGACTATAACTTGATACACTCCTTTTAAAGCGTTTTAGGCGCCAAAAAAGTTAAATAATTGAATAATTAAATAATGAATAAAACAACTGATTATTTCTTGTACAGTTAGTGTTAAAATATATTTTGTACAAATACAATTAATACGAGAGTCTAATATATAACTAACAAAATTAAAATACATTCCCTGAAAATAAGACAATAACTTATTTGATGCATTTTGACATGCCTAAATGCTTTAACCAACAATAATAGAAGTTGTCTAAAAAGGTGACAATGTGAAATAAATACTTTGATGAATGGAAAATACTTTATAAAGTGCTTTAGTGAGTAGGTAATTTATAAAGTATGGGTGTCGATTGTTTTTTTTATTTTTATTATTATTATTATTATTATTATTATTATTAAAAATGAAGTCAAAGACCTATTTGTAATGTAAGTAAATATATATAAATATTATAAATACAAATTGTGAATATATAAAATATAAATATATGAATGTGTAAATATATAAAAATGTAAATATATATGTAAATATATGTGAATCAAGTATTGTAATTATATATTAATATAAATATGTGTCATTGAATATATAAAATGTTAAAAATATTAAGATATTTGAAATTGTGGCATGTGTGTTGAACTAGACATCTAATAAAAGAAAAGGTTTGATACTAATAAAGTCGTTGAGCCCAGGACAGGTTGTGGCGTCACATAATATTTGCCACTTACTTTCCAACAAGGCAAGATATGTTTTCTAATTACCCCCTAGAGCAGTGTGACTTATGTGATCAATGATACTAAAAAGGAAACTATGTTCAGGACCTCTATCTAAAATGTGCTTACTCAAAGCATTTTTAGGGTCTTGTTTTTTGATTTTGTATAGGTGTTCATATATTCTTGTTTTAAATTTTTGTTTTAAATTTCCTTTCAGTCTTGCCAATGTAGTATGCGTCACATAAAATACATTTAGCTACATAAACCACTCTGGGGGTGTTACAATTCCCTGTCATACTATGCAAACACGTGTTGACTATGTTGTTTAACCTAATAACCTTGGCATTGTTGATATTTCTACATTGTTTGCAAGCACCACACTTTGTTGTTGATGTGAATCTTTTTCCCCCTTTTGTCTTGTCCTTAGTACTTTCTAACATATTTTTAATGTTGGCAGAGGTCTTAAAAACAAACTTAGGTAATGGTCCTGCTATTTCACTAACCTCATCAGATGTGGTAATAAGGTTCCAGTGTTTAATAAGTATGTCTTTGATGAAATCCGTATAGGGACAATCCGTTTGTATGCTTGTTGTTTGTTTGCTTGTTATTTCCCTGAAACGCTAATTCCACCTAAAACGTGGCTTTTCAGTGCTTCTGTGGATCCCTAGTGATATCTGCATTGCTTACTGTACTTATTTCCTTGTTTCACTTGAAAGAAAGTTACTGTTTGTCGTTTTTGCATTTAAGTTACCTGTAACACATTGCATTTAAGTTACCTGGCACTTGCTCACTAAAGCAATTATATAAGTCAGCACTAAAAAATTAAAAGCACTACACCCTCACAAACTCCCCTTGAGTACCTTGTTCCCCATTGGCCCTTTTTTCAATTATAAAGGAATTCCCAATACTATTCTAGCATGTCCAAAGGTCAGTTGTCAATCTCCTCTCCGGTCCAGCTGGTGAATCTGGAAATATTGAGGCAATGTTACAGCTGCCTCATGTACACAGACAACCCTCTCCTCCTCCCAAAAAATTGCAACACATGTGAGAGATGCAACCATATAGCCAAACTGGAGGCTAAGCTCTCTCAACTCAGTACTGGCGTAACCAGTCAGGAGGAGAAGGAAACCACACTCACTACAATTCCAGTCTCACATAGACCTACCACAACAGCAAACCAAACACATAAACACACAAAACATACTCGGAGGCTCCAAATAAAAATCTGCCTAAGCAGCAGAGACCTCCAAAGCAGACACCCAAGCAACCACTACCCCAAAACAAAACATGTGCAACACATAGCTCACAAAGCCAGTGTGCCGAACAGTCACAGCCCTTAAGGCTAAACAACACACCTGATACACTTGCAATAGGTGACTCTATCGTCAGGCACACTGACGTCCCGCTCACCAGGCTGAACAAGGAGAAGGTCATTGTGAGCTGCCTGTCGGGCGCTAGGATCCGCCACATAACACAAGCACTCAGGTCACTCCAAGGCAAGTACAAATATGACTCTGTCATTGTCCATGCTGGTGTGAATGACCTGAGACGTACTTCCCTGGACTACATGAAAAGAGACATAGAGGAGCTCTCTGAGCATGTAGCCCAGGCCAGTATGACCCTGACCTTGAGTAGCATCTTATCCTCACCAAGAATGATGCCATAATATGAAGACAAGATGATCAATTTCAACAACTGGCTTAAGTACTGGTGTCATTCAAAGGGGATCCAATGCCTGTCAGCCTGGGATGACATGCTCGACAAGCCACGATGCTTCGCTAGGGATGGCTTGCACCTGTCACCCCTGGGCTTTCGGATATTGGCAAAGGCTCTTGCTTCCTCCAGAGTGCCTTTTTTAGGCAAGGCTCAAAAGACAAACCCACCTCCATAGGTACACAAGGGATAAGAAACTAAGAGTAATGCTACTCAACGCCAGAAGCCTAAACCTCAAGATGCATGCCCACAAAACTCTCCTTAGCATGGAGAACATCGATATCTGTGCAGTAACAGAAACCTGGTTCAAGGCTCCCGAGAGCACCCCAGCACTACCAGGTTATACCTCATACCATGCTTTCGTCCCCAAAACTAGGACTGAACCACAAAAGGAGGGGGAGTATCAATATTCGTCAAAGATACCCACACCTCCAGGTTGGTGGCACAGCACGAAGCATCAGAGACTATCCATGTGCAACTAACAGTGGGCAAAACTGCCTTCCAGTTTATAGCCTGCTACAGACCACCCTCCCAAACCCAGAAACCCCACTCGGCCTTCCTGAGAACAATGGAAAATATGAAGGTCTCTCCAAACACCATTATATTGGGTGACTTCAACTACCCAAACATAGACTGGGAGCATTACTCTAGCTCCAACACCCTAGCCCAAAGGTTCCTAGAATTTATAAATTCTATGGAACAACTTGTTACCATTCCCATAAGACGGGAAAACATACTGGACCTGATCATCACCAACATGGGGACTCTATGCTCCAGACCAGAATTGTATCCCTCACTGGTAAGATCAGACCATAAACTAATTTCACTGGATATTCACATCCCGACCCCACCCCCTGCCCAGAAAACCACAGTGAAAAACTTCTCTAAAGCAAATTTCACACTCCTCAAAACCGAGGTGGAATCTTTCAAAGCCCCCGAGCCTGTGGAAAATACGTCCCAGACCGCAGAATCCTTTATAAACGCATTCTATGAACACCTTCAGGAATGCATGGATCATGCAATCCCAAATAAAACCAAGACCCAATCCTCCAAAGGCAGACGTCCTGTCTGGTGGACCCCAGCCATAAACAGACTATACAATAGAAGGAGGAAGCTACTACATGATAGGGAAGGCATCTCTGATCAGTATTAGCAAAAAACTACGGGCACTCATAAAATCATCTAAGGCCAGCTTCGAGAGAAATATTGCACAGGACACTAAGGATAATCACAAGGCTTTCTTTAGTTATGTTAGGAACCTGGGTGGGAATTCCCAGATATGCTCAGAATTAGTCTAAAATGACAAAAAATACATTGAACCCACAGACATTGCCAACATCCTAGCTGACAGGTTCAGAGCAAACCCCGCCCCTCCCCACCAAAAGGGCAAATATCTATCCCAGCAGAGTGCTGCCCCCTGACATCTCAGATGCTCAGGTAAGAGCCGCCCTCTCCAAAGCAAAAAACACAGCATCAATGGGACCAGACGGTGTCCCGGGCTGCGTCCTACATGAACTCCAAGAAGAGCTAAACCCAAACATAAAACTACTGTTCAATCTCAGCCTTACTACAGGATATGTACCCAAAGAGTGGCGTACAGCAACAGTGGTCCCTCTCCCCAAAGGTGGTGCCTCAACGGATGCTGGAAACTATCGCCCCATAAGCCTGACTAGCTTGGTCTGCAAAGCTATGGAAAGGATCATCATGAACCTCATAAATAAAGATATTGGGGACCTACAGACACTGGATCCTACCCAGTTCGGCTTTGTTAAGGGCAGATCCTGCCTCTTAAACCTGGTCGATTTCTTTGAAACAGTCACCAAGGCCATTGACTAGGGGAAGGTGGTCCACACAGCCTACCTGGACCACAAAAAAGCCTTCGATACAATACCCCACTCGGGAATTTTAGATAAGCTCACCAGCTTAAATATAAACCCCTATGTCACTAGATGGGTTGCAAACTGGCTCAAGGACAGAACCCACATGGTTAGAATTGCTGGAGCCATGTCAGACTCCAAACCAGTTACAAGTGGCATCCCACAAGGTTCAGTCCTGGGACCTCCCTTGTTTGGTATATATTTCTCGGAGGTACAGGCCAAGACGGAAGGACTGTGGCTGACCAAGTTCGCAGATGACTGCAAACTGGGTGCCATAATCAACTCTCCAGCCGACACACGCATCCTCCAAAAGGGCCTCATAGAAACAGACAACTGGTGCCATCCCCTTTGGCAAAAACAAAGTGCCCACAAATTACCACATAGGTGGTAATCCATTAAGTACAGAAGAAGTAATTAGGGACCTGGGGACCCAAATTGATAGCAATCTCTCATTTGACAACTACGTGGCCAAAGTGGTTAGAAAAACATTTTATATAGCCCACCTAATCATGAAGGGATTCACATCTAGATCAGGGGAGGTCATCGTGCCTCTTTACTCATCCCTCATCAGGCCCATAATTGAGTACAATGCCCTTTTTGGGATGTACCTTACCGGACACCTGCAGCAACTGGAAAGACCCCAAAAGTACCTCACCAAGAGGATCAAAGGGTTCAAACAGATGCCATATGCTGCCCGGTTAAAGAAACTCCAGCTCTACTCAGTGGCATACCGCCTGCTCAGAGGCGATCTGTGCCTGACGTATAAAGCCATGTCCAACCCGGAATTAATGGACATGCTGCACCTCAGAAAATCCAAATCCCATTGAGCTATGCGCTCGAGAGACTTGAACCTCAGCACTGAAATAAATAGGACATGCTGGAGGGACAGATTCATAACCCAGAGGCTCCCTTCACTCTGGAATAAAATCCCAGTCCAGGTTAGGCAGAGTCCTCATTGACTCTCTTCAAGAGGAATCTTGATGAGTGGATGGGAGATCGTAGGTTTACCCCGGGTATCACTTCTGTGTCACTGTTAGACAGAGGCACAGTATACTAACCTTGAAAAAGGGCATAGCAAATTTAATTTAAAATGGGTGGCGAAAGCCAAACACACTCTGGCTAGGCTTATAAATGCCCTAGGGCAGATAGCCTAGTATGAACCTATGAACCTATGAACCTATACATTCATGCTGTTAGATTCAACACATTATATTTACAAATTAGCTTGTTTTACTGATATGGGAGATCTCAGACCAAGCTGACACTTTTAAAGTTTGATGTACCAGGGGCAGCCCAGTCAGGCTCATATATGTAAAGGCATAGGAGGAGACAAAGGTGAACTTATAGCTGCAGACACCATAATACGTAGATAAACAATGGATCTACACCTGCTTCCTGCTGTACAATGAAAGAGAGGTAGCTGGGATCCTACACCAGCATCTGACTCCTCCAACCCCAACAGTACCACATATTTTAAAGGAAGGTGGTATGCTAGATTGAGAATATAGAACTTGGCACTTACATATTTTTGAGAACAAACATTTGAAAAGAAATACCTCAATGCAAGAAGCATTGATACTCTGAATCTATAGCTAAAGATGTATTTTGTGTCATTATTGGAGTTTGTTTTCCCAGTGTTAGGACAAATTCCAATATGCACACACACACACACACACACACACACACACACACACACACACACACACACACACACACACACACATTATAGATAGATAGACATAGATAGATAGATAGATAGATAGATAGATAGATAGATAGATAGATAGATAGATAGATAGATAGATAGATAGATAGATATCGATATGCATCCAGTGCAGGGCAGGTTATTTTCCATGCAAGATTAAACACAGTCTTATTCAAAGAGGTAAACAGCGTCAAACTTCTTAATAAGTAAGTGCAAGGAGCAATCAGTTAACCACATCTTGAACAATATTTCTTAAAAGGGTACTTAGGAACTGCAGCTAGAAGGCTGAATTTTAAAAACTGTCTGCAAACTTAATAGTGGAAAACAAACTACTGGAAATTATTTCAAGTACTGAACAGGCAAGAAATACTTGGCAGTTCAGCTGTGTCTATTTTTGTTGAATTACTCATGTATTTTTAGACTGTTCCAGCATGTGACATAAAGCTGACTAGATTCAATACCTGCAGGAATCCAGGACATGCTTGTCTCATGGCAAACAAGATAGCCAGGATGGGTGTTTCAGAAATATCCTTTAATGACGTCACAGTGTATGTAAACAGAAACATGAGACAATAAACTGCTCAAATAATGTCTGAGTATAGAGTATCATTCGGAGAAGACTGGACTTGTATTGGAATACCTTATAAGGAGTTCTCAAGAGTGTTTCTTCTTTTCATTCATGTAACTTTTGGTGCATATAAGGCAAATCTCTTGATGTTTGAAAACCAAAAGGTTCATTGAATTACACTAATATTGTATTATCAATGCATGCATCAAGGAGGACAGCTCTAGGTAATATACTAATTGCATTCTACAAATAAGACGTGTGAAGCTAATCGTTCAGATCTTGTCACTTGAAGGTGTAGCCATCATCTGAGTAGGAAATACCCTGACTTGAAGCCACAATTATGTCATGAAATAAGCTTTGTTTGCAGCTCACAGGCTTGAGATTCAGCAGGTTTCTGGCTTTTATTCTTGGAATTTTAAATAATTCACCTATATATCTACCTACTTAGTCAGTTTTAACCTCACGGTCATTACCACTGTGTTTTGTGCGAAAGTATATTGCTGCGCTATGTACTAATTTCTGATGTAGCAAGTCTCCCTTCTTTCATGCTGTTTATTACATCTACAAAAATCAGTGACAGCAAGTTAAAGTCATTATAACTATTTACTTTTTGTTATAAATAAGGACTGTGTGATGGCAAGGAAACTGAAAAACTAAAAAATGGTATAAACAGGGAATTGTTTTCCATCGATTTGACTTTTTAGAAGAATTCAGAAAATAGACGTTAAACAATATTAGCAGGAAAATGAGACTGTAATACTGCAGAGGTATTGTACAAGAAAATCAATATTCACTTGCAGATACAATTAACACTTTCCTTCAGTCTAATCATTTCTTATTATTTTTTACTTACAATGGACCAGCAAACAGCTGAAGTCCTTTTAGACTGAATTTTCTGTTTGGGATTTTTTGTGGTTACCTACTTATTGCATGCATTTTAATGATTGCCAGCCACTGTTTTACTTCTACTGTCTCCACTAGAAAACAGTTTCAAGAATACTCCACACAGTGGGAAAGCAGCACCTTTCTAACTAGTTTTGGCACAGATGTTTTGGACATAAGTCTTTATAATTTCTGCGTAATTGTGCAGATCACTGCTATTTAACTGGCTGGACTGCTTATTGCTTAATTAATTAATCTAATACTGACTTTATTGAATTTAGAGCCATTTAGAGTTAGAGCCTACTGTAACACAGACACACACACACAGACACACACACACACACACACACACACACACACACACACACACACACACACACACACACACACGTACACTTTTACATGCATGCGCACAAACATACACGCACATCACCCATACACATGTACACACATACATGCATAAACACACACGTACACGTGTACACACACACACACACACACACACACACACACACACACACACACACACACATACACACACACAACACACACACACACACGCTTGCACACACAGACAAACACACACATATGCATGCGCGAGCGAGCTTGTACACACGTACATGCATACCTAAAAACACACATGTGCACACATGTACCGACACTAAGCATATCCTGCGCTAACCCTATGGGCAGTTTGGAGTTTGCCATATCCATCAGATATGGTAGAGAACTGGAAAATAAAGAAAAAACTCAAATGAACATAGGGTGACATGCAAACTTTGCAGAGAGAGCATGAATTAATGAATTAAATGCTGTAAGGTGATTGCATTGTAGCTTGTGTGGGTGAGGTCAGTGTTATTATTTCTTTAATTTTCCTCCCAAACCTCAGAGGGGTGCATAAACCACTATATCTTGTGTTGAGCTAGGGATAGTGTAGTCATTATTTATTTATTTATTTATTTATTTATCATTTGTTAACCGGGAAAGTCCGACTTGGAACAAAGCCAATTTTCAGCGGAGGCCCGGGGAGAAAGGAGAGTTATTTCTTTAACTTTCTTCACAAATGTCAGAGGCGGGCACAGAGGGTCACTGTAGCTTGTATAGTAGCAGACTAATGTCCCCAATGTTGTGCGACCCTGGAGTTAGTATATATAGTAAGGGGAGGTGGAGGGCATAGCCCCCCACATATTGTGTATTTATATTAAGTTCAGAAAAACAGTAATTTATTGGAATTTCAAGTATTCATGTATATAGTTCAAAATATTTAAAATAGGTGGGGGGCTATGCCCCCCACACCCCCCAATGTGTGGGGCGGTGATCCCCACACCCCCCTTACTATATATACTAACTCCAGGGTTGCACAACAGTGGGGAAAAGGCCATATATAACTTTCAGTGAAATGCTATTCAGTGAATTGTGTTTTCAGTGAATTGAGCTTTCAGTGAATTGTGCACAGTCAAATATATATATATATATATATATATACACACAATGAGAGTAGATAAAAACCTGTTAGAGCATTGCAAGATATTTCACAATTAAATAAGGGTATATAAATGTTTAAGTTTCCACATATACATTCAAGCAAATATGCATGTAAGAGATCCAAGTTGCATGTGATTATGGGCAGGGATGAGCTTTGTTTTACATGGTTGGGGAGTCTGTTCCAGAGCAGTGGTATCCTCTGCAAATATACCTGTCCTCCAAACCATTCTGTTGATATTGTAGAATGTTTAGAGACTTGGACTAAATATCTCTGATGCCATTTGACTCGCTGATGTGCAATAGGTCTATCAGTACTGGGTTGGAAGATGTCTTGTATACCAGACAAAAGTCACCTCTTAGCAGTCTGTAGGATACAAAGTATAGGATATGGCTTTGAGGCAGTCCATGTATGACATATTGTTTAGGATTTGTATGCTTTTAGTAAGTTATCTCTGTGGGCATTCCAGCTGTTGCCTGTGCCTGGACAGATACTTGTCAAAGGGGGCATTATACTCAATGACTAGCACAATGAGGACTGAGTAAGGGGGGGGCAATGACTTTCTTGATCTAGTCACAATCCCTTTGTTTATAAGCTGGGCAATATAAACAGGACTTTCTTATGACAGTGGACACATGCTGGTCAAAAGGTAGGTCATTATCCATATAAGTTCCCAAATCCCAAAAGAATATGTCAAGCCTCAGGGGCATATTGTTAGTATGGTAGTTCCCATGGGTAGATGACTTCCCAAACAATATGATAATGCATTTATTTGGGATTCAGTTTTAGTACATGATAATGGCATGAATGACTTGCTTGGGTCAAACCCTCCTGCAGAATGTCTAAGTAATTTGGGAATTCAATTATTAATCCTAGGCTGCAGTCATCCACAAATGTAGTCAGCCAGAGCCCTTTGGTATTGGCATTTACTTCATAGAAGTAGATGCTAAACAGGAGAGGTCCCAGCAACAATCCCTGGGGAAGACCACTGGTCACTGGTCTCTTTGTGGAGATAGCATCTTTTATTTTGATTTCCTACATCCTATCTGGAAGGGAGAGAGGTTTAAAGCTTGATCTGTATTTATGGATTAGTAGGTTAACTATATATTCAGCCTCAGTGTTATTAACATTGTTCACAATCAGCCCAGCACATTGCTGCACTAATCTCCCGAGCTCTTTATTTACTTCAATGACAAGGGCTCTATCATTCTGTGAATCATTTTTCTTGCATTTGGTCAAAACTCTTTCTTGTATTGTAAAGCTTGCTGATATATAATTGTCCACCATGGTTTTTTTTTTTTTTTTTGGAGGGGAGGTTTCCGTGTACTTGTTCCTGCAGGTATAGCTGCAGCTGTAAAGCTGCTTCATGCTAGTATAATGTGGTATTGTATCTTTCTGCATTTTTAGAGGACATAACTGGATTTGGTGGGGATTTGGAGTATGCCAATGTATCACTTAACAGTAGGTAGTTTGAATTAAGATAAACTTCTGAAGGTACTTTGGATGGAAGTGATTTCTGATTTCAGTTTTATTTAGAAGGAGATGGCTTTATAGTCAGACATATCAAGTGATGAAGATATATAAGGGATAGTGAAAGATACCCCCATATTAGAAAGACCAAGATACAAGATGTTCTTTCCCCCATTGGATACTCTGAATAATTGTTCCAGGGCATTTGTGTTGACAAAGCCCAGCAATTGTTGTGCTTGTGCACTAGTGGTGGTGTGGGTTTCCTAGTCTATAGCTGTATAGTTCAGATCACCTAGGAAAATGGTACTGGGTTTAATACTGAGTGATTCCAGTTCCTGTAGATAGGCAATGTGGCTTTCTTGGGTCATAGAAGGAGGTCTGTAGCTAGCTGTTATATGGGAATGGGCATTTCTGATGGTTATTTGGACATGAAGAATCTATAGTGCATCATGGTTCTTTACCAGCCTTGATGTGAGTCTATTCTGGATGAAGACTGAGACACTGCCATCTTTTTCCCTTCTGTGAAGTAGTTTATCTAAATGTGTAGAATGCATTATAGCCCTGTATAGCCAGAATGTTCTCTACCATTTTAAACTATGAGTCATTACACAGATGTCTGCATCCTCCAAGGTGAGGTGGACTTTTAGAAAGTGGAGTTTCTTGTTTTGGCCCCAAGCACTGCTGGCACCTTCATAGTTCCCTTTGCTTGCATCATTATATTTGTAGATTTATCAAGTTGGCATTGCCTAAAAAAAGGCAGTGGTGGACAATGTCATCGCCAATAATAGAAATCCTTGAGGGGACAGATGCTGGCCATCCCTGGCAAAGCAGCATGGTCTATCGATTATATCCTCTAAGGCTGACAAATATTGGACGCCCTTTGAATGACACCAAAAACTGAGGCAATTATTGAATTGAATTAATTTTTGCCCATATTGTGGCATCATCCTTGGAGAATATAGGATGCTGCTCAGTGCAATGCTCATACCTGCCTGGTACAAATAACTTGAGAGCTCCATCATGTCTCTTTTTATATAGGCCAGGGAGGTACATCCCAAGTCAATGACACCCACATGTACTATGACTGATTAATGCTGGTACTTATTGTTCAAGGACTTGAGTGTGTGTGATCTGAGATATTCTAGCAAAAGACAAGTAACTACCCATCTCTCCTTACATGCACAGCTTGGTGACCGGTACATATGTATGTCATACAATGGAGTTATTTATAACTAGAATGTTTGGTTGGGTATATACCTGATTTATGGGCTCAGTATCCATGATTTTAGGATTCTTTATAGTATTTTATTTATTTGACATGTGTTTATTGGGCAACAATGAATGGATCAAGTGTACCAATTTTTAGCAGAGGCCCGGGGTATATCAGGTATAAGGCTAAACCTGTTGAGTGTGCTTGTTCAAAGATGTCCAGTCACTAAGTTAAGTATGATAAACCATAGTATATGTGTTATATTGCATTCTGCTGAGCAACAGATTCATGCAGGCAGATTCATACTATAACAAATATATTTAACTCCCTATAAATAAGATGCAGAATAGAGTTTATTGTTTACCAGATGTTAATGTTATGATAGATAATGTTTTCAGTGAGTACACTAAATGTCATGGAATGAGCAGACAGTAAGACATGTATCTATCTAATGAGGGAATTTCTTGATGCATCCCATACAATATACACTTTGAGATGAATGTGCAGGAGGAAAATTCCAGGTTTCAAAGAACGGGGAGAGCATTCTCCCAATTAGTTAATTACTGTTTAGTGACTCTAAAGACCTGACTTAACAAACGCTGCTAGTGTCGTGGTTACTTTATGTCCATACTATGCACTGCTATGATCATCTGCTATTTTGTCAGATCACAACACATCACATTTATATATTTTTTTCATCTTGTTAAAATATTGAAGAAAGCTTTGTCACATGTGATGTAGTTTGTTGTGAGTTCAGGCAGCTCAGATAAAAGTAAAACGATGAGCATTTTATTTTTTAAGTTTGTGTGTGTGTGTGTGTGTGTGTGTGTGTGTGTGTGTGTGTGTGTGTGTGTGTGTGTGTGTGTGTGTGTGTGTGCGTGTGTGTGTTTGTGTAGCTTTAGAGTTATTATATATGTGAGATTATGGCAGAAACTTCCTCATCAAGGATGCAAGGGACACCTCGCTTCCTGCAGAAGCAATTGTTCAGCTGTGTTTTGTGTAATTTTCTTCTTCAGTTTGTTGAGTTGCCGATGCTGTACAATTCAGGTTGTTTTAATTATGATCTTTTGCATCTCAACTATGGGATATGAGATGTTACTTTATAAACCCCTGCCCACACAAAGATGGAAAGGTATAACCTTATCTTTATAGTGACATATTAAATTCCTTCTAGTGTGGAGCAAAATATTGTTACAAGCTAATCTGAGAAGTGTCACAAAAGTAATTTAAAAGCACTATCACAAAAGAAGTAATGAAGTGCTAAACAGAGTTCTCCATAATTTGACAATAAGATGCTACCAAATGTCCAACTATGCCAGCATTTCTGTCATTCTCATGATTTCAGTATGACTACTAATCCTACAAGCAGCTCAGAAGTTAGAAGCATTGACTCAGTCACATAACTAATAATAGTTGTTGCAGTTTGTTTATAATAACCTTCATCAGGATTATATCAAGAAAAGAAAGGCATTGCTGTGATGAATGTGCAACTCTGTCCTTGCTCCCCCTTATTATTCACCTCATTTAAATCCTTTGCTATAATAATAAAACCATTAGCCTGTAACTTCTTATATTCCTGGATTGTGCCCCTTTCCAATTCTTTAAAATCTTCATTAAGAAATTAAGCATACTAGATAAGCTGATGAGGATGATAGGCAGGCCAGAGGCACACTCACATCAATTTTGCATGCATACTCACCAATACAATATTAGCCAATGAAGACATACAGTATTAGCCAATGAAGACATGATATTTATCTACTCTATTGGCTCATTGCAGCTAGTATCCAACAGTTGTACCCCATCCTCTTTATCTTCTAGTATTTGTTTCCAATTGCATTAGTAATTGTTTACAATCATACTTATCCCATCATACTTAAAATATTTAATGTATTCGCACTAAATTACCCATTTAGGAAGTTTGTTCTAGTTAGCTATCTTCTCCGCCGAGCAAAATACTTCTGCATATAAAACCTGGCTATACATTCAAACAGTAAAACTCTAAAATATTTAATGCTTATAAAATTGTATATTTGCATCTCTTGATTTGTCACCCACTCTCTTGTTAAGATAACTTAGTATTATTCATTACTTTTCATTTCAGTTGTTTAATCCATTTTGTAAGGAAATTGTGTGCCTTGCATGGCATTTCATCATCCAGAGATGTACATCTTGTTATCCTGGTGCCTGGGACCATTACCTAATCTAGCACCTGCACTTTATTATTTAACTCTTTCTAAGACTTGAAGAGCAAAAAAAAGAAATAAAGAAAACTGCAAATCCCCCATTTGCTGTAACTAGACTCTTTCAACTTTGACCATATTCAGGCTTGATCACTGCACACCCAACTCTATGTAGTCCACAGGTTATCAAACAAATACTGATTATTCATGGCACCAAATACTAACATCAGATCCAGCAGCATAGCTAAGGTGGGGCAGGTCATACTAGGTGCAAAGTGTTAGGGAGTGCAATTTTCAGGTGGCGATGGTTCTTCAGTACATTAAATACATTTAAATCCCAGTATCTGTATTCAGTAATGAAGCTCTTTAATACCTAAGATTTGAGGCAGAAACTGTAGTAGATCCTTACTACAAATGTAAAAAGAGAGAAGAGCTTTTTTTTTCTGTCTTGAACTTAAAGTTTAGGGAGAGTGCAGGAAGGCCCTGGGCACCTGATGACATACCTATGACCAGATCACCTTCATAGTTTGATTTTTATGATAAAAAGCTAGCATAAACTTAACATGTTTTTATTTCATGTTATATCAGAGAAAATCACAACAAGCCTGCTCAATTCATATGGAATCCAAATAAATGTCTTGAACTACAAACGATGACCATCATGTCTTTCACCCATCTCACATAGTTTATAACCCATGCTCATGTCCTTTAGCTTCTTCAGAAGTACTATATATGACACAAGCAAAGGCCTTGTGGGAATCCAAACAAAAGACCCACCAGTTTCTCCTTATTTACCCCAAGAATCCCCAATTTATAAAACTATCAAACTCTCACAGGCTTGATTACATGTAAATTCATGTAGTGACAACTTCACTCTGAATCTATATTGGAAGAAAAGCTTTTCAAGTTTGGGATTATAGTGATGTTATCATCCTGACAGAGACCATCAGTGTTCAGGTTTGTCAGTGAGAGAAGCAAAATAGCAGAAACCATATATTTTAGGAACTTAAGACTCATTTAGTGATAGTTTGTTTATTCAATGGCTGTTTATTTTTTATTTATTTATTTACTTACTTTTTTTGAAAAATGGTATAGCTACAACGGCAAACAAAATGTGTGAGAAATTATTGCTGAAATACCACATACTAAATAGTTAGTTATAGCCTGGGTCTAAATGATGATAGACAGGAAATACACTATTCAACATATGAGAACAGTAATGTCTGAAATACTGAAAACATTATTGGATTTCAAAGCTTTAGTGTTACAGAAACATAAAAAATGCAGACAATGGTCCATGCAGGTGCTTTGTAGGGACTTGTTTCTGTTTTTCTGTTTTTCTTTGCCCAAAGTAGTAATTTTTAGTGTTTTGATCTGCAAAATTTGTAGAAGCATCCTGCCAGTGACAGTGGATTGATGCACCACTATATCCATTTGGATTAGAAGAAATGTTAGAAAGAAATGACATGTTGTCTTCCTGGTTTCCAACTGTATATTAAAATACATCAGAGAGTAGCATGTTTTTGTGTGTTTATTTTTTTAAACTAGTAAAACAAACATACCTTACAAATACCAATACCTGAAGTGGCAAAGTTTTACCACATCTAAAAAAGAAAATATTTTGCATATTGCACACAAAATTGGACCAGCTTTTTACCCATATAATAGGCGTTAAATAACTAATAACTTTTCTAACCTTGTAATAGAAGAAAGAAAATAGCCTGCATGTTTTACAAAACTACTGACAATAAAGAAGAACTGTGATCCATAAGATATCTGTCACATATATGTTAGTTGTCAACAGGAAGCGAGGAATGTGCAATTTTAGAGGAAGCTAATGATGTCCAGCTTTATACCAAGATCACAGAATTTAAATAAATAAAGACCATTCTATGTTTGTAATAGGGGAAGCAAGCAGTCTACAGCTTAACTATTGAGAGAAAAGAGAAACAAAAGGCATAAGATATCTGACAATTAGATGTCAGCTGTCAACAGGAAGTGAGGAATATGCCATGTGTAGAGGAAGGAAATGATGTTATATGAAACTGACAGAAATGAAGAAAAGGAATGGTCATGATGCAGAAAATACAAATTTCTTCACCAGTGGATTAGCCAGTATTTTCTTTTACATATAAACACACATACACATAAACACATTCCCCAGGATTCACTAATCCTCCATGTAAGACTAGATTAGTCTTACACGGAAGAGCCAGTCTAAGAGTAAGACGGCAGCATGCCATGCATATTAATGAGGGCACGCTGCCTCAATTCTAAGGCTAACACGGAGCATGCACGAATGCAGGGGGGTGTGCTGGACTGCCGAGCAGTCCAAAAATCCACGCCCCTGCAAGTCTGACACTCGAGAAATGTCTACTTACATGAGCGGGTCTGCTCAAATGTGTACATACCCAACACTACACTTCCCCACATTCTAAACCCCTGTACAATTATAAAATGTAAAATTTTTTTTTTTTATTATTTCCGATATAACTGCCAGTGTTTGCGCGGGTTTGCCCATTGCTTAGCTACAGTTAGCAGTTTAGACACCGAAGAGGATAATAAGAAACTTATATGGAAGTTAAGCAAAGTAGCGATAGCGTAGTGATAGAGCCTTCGCCCAAAAAAGAGGCATTCCCGGTTTGAGTCCTACCACTCCCCCTTCTATTTTCTGTTGGAAATCTGTATATAAAAATAATTCCTGACATTTCTCATTTAAATTTTTGTAAAAAGCATTGAAATGGCCTATGTAGTAGTGAACGAATTTTATATATATATATATATATATATATATATATATATATATATAAGAAGGTGAAATGGTTATGCATACTGATGGATGCATAAGTAACGTATCTTATGCAATGTCAAGCACTGCTAGGCAAACCTTACCAGTATTAAGCATATTTAAATGTAATTGCTCGTAGCTGAGCACTGCGTTAAGTAGCGCAATGGCTTTGCACATAGCTGTGCATCGCGTCAAATAGCACAACCAGAGCATGTTTGCGTGGAGTTGCGCTCCACGCTAACCAGAGCAACATCGGGCAACGTCGAGCAACGTAGAGCAATGTAGAGCAACTTCGGGCAAAGTTGAGCAAAGTCGGCTAAACACAGCCACACCTCCTAGCCGGTCTGGCCAGTAGTAAAATATAAAGCAATGAGAGGGCTCGAACCCGGGAAACTGTGCACCATAATCACAGTACTGAACCACTAAGCCATGACAGCATTTTACGATCATACACTTTCAACACAAACATAGATATCAATGGAAGTTTACCCATTGCCAAGCAGGTGTGCCTTCAGCTGAGTTTTTTCAAAACTGGCCAATCACAAATAAGTGCGGGAAATGAGGCATATTTAAGCTCCATAGGTGGGAATACTTGCCATAACTGGTTGTAGCTCCCATCTGCAGGCCGCATGGCCAGTGCTGGAGAGGGCTCTCGATTTCAAGCTCAACGATGGGGCATTGAGGAGTCAAAAGTAATGGCTTGGCTCCTTGTCCATAATCATGAGGATAGACTCCTGCGGGGCCAGTACCAGGGCACCCAATACAAAGCGGAAGCCTGGAACTGTCTAGCTCATGAACTCACCAGTGCCACAGGCGTCCCTCAGACTGGTGAGCAGATCAGACACTACCATGCAGACCTGAAGAGGCACAAGGAGGATCAACTGGACCAGTGGATCCAGGAGGCCCGTGGGATGGAAAATGCCCCACTACTGAGTAAGTAGCCATGGAATTAAGTATGTAAGAATTTCTGTTCTAGTCTATACTATGGATAGGTATGTCTCAATATCACTTCATTTACTTCACAGCTGCAGGTGACCGCACTGCGAACCAGCAAGCCTATGCAGATAGGCTGCTAAGACTGCGCCACCAGGCAGGTTAGTAATTATTCTGCATGTACTGTTATATAAAATAAATGAGAGAGCCTGAAAAAAAAGTGTTTTAACCCAATAAATAAAGGTATAATAATTATTTAATAATTATTCTGCATGTACTGTTATATAAAATAAATGAGAGAGCCTCTAGAAAAGTGTTTTAGTCTTTAATAAAGGTATAATTCCTGGAGTGTGTCTGTGTCATTTTCTTTGATATGTTGTTGTACTCTTGCATTATATAAATGGTACTGTTGTATTAAACGCTGTTAACCCATACTTGGGTAGGCCTATATAAAGTGGATGAAGGGAGTGCCAGTAGCTTTAAAGCATATTTACAGTCCTCAACTGTTGGTTCATGCCCAGCATGTACAGGTTAATCTGGCACATGAGTAGCTTGGTGTTGTGTTCCCCAGAAATGTCAGTGTGCTGCCAGAAATGTAGGGAGCTGTTAGCATATAACTGATAATTTCACCTGAACATATCTAGATAATTATAGGAAAGTAGAGCTGTCAGTGTACCATTTCAGCAGTAGTGTGTCTGAGCAACTCACAAAATATGTAGCAGTAACATCTGCATCCCGGACAGTTTGTATGTCAGATACAGCTTATGTATATAAAGATCTAGCAAAACCCATTTCACAATTTAAGGACAATTGGGTAGTGTAATAATACATGTAGGGGACATATAACTGCAGTTAATAGGAATGTAGTGTAAACTAGAAGGATATATAAGTTGTTAATGGAGCTATATTTTTCCACCCTATTGTATGTGCATAAAAAATGCAATTCCACACCTCAATGGGTATGTCTAATCTCAAAACATTTGTTGGGACATATGTCCTATTGGTTTATAAATATCTGCATTTATTTCAATGCATGTGCCCTGTTCAAACACCACAATATTGGTGGCCTGTTGCCATCAATTAAACCTGCATGCTGTTGTAATGTCCACCGTTGCTCTATATATGCATGTGTTATGCTTGCTGTTCAACTGTTGGAACTCTGGTGTGTTGGGTTAATGCGAATACTTCTGCATGCTGTTATAACTAATTGGGAATGCTGTTGACTGTTACTAACCCATATTTTCATTAAATCCTCCAAAACATAGAACGTATGGGAAGGCCGGTCCCAGCGAACCCACCTGTCCCACCTCAGCTGGCGATGGCACCTGGCACCAGCAGGTCCGGTGCCCAGCCTGGGACCTCCTCCTCCATTGGCCCTGTGCCACCTTTGGGTGGAAGCACTGCAGGGGATAGGACTTGTCCCCCCGTGCAGGCGTGGGTGGAGAAGGGCCACCTATCATCCTCCAAACGGTCCGAGCTGTGGTGAGTAGAGAGATTGAAGGTTCTGTCACTGATCCTCTATGCCAGCTTGAGGCACAAGTGGTGTGACTCATGGGTGAGCCTGCCCCTCCTATGCAGCCCTTGGTACAGCAACTCTCTGGGCTGTGAAGGTGCAGTGGTGACTGCCCATGGGTGGGGATCTCAGTTCCACTGTTGCCATCTCTGGGCTCATGGGCTTGCGATTTCCAAACATCCTTCCTCGTCAATGGTGTTCACCCACCACGTGTCATATTCCACCCCTGTATGTGTCTTGTTTGTCTTGTCTGTTTACCACCCCAACCTACCTTCCCAACTATACCTACTTCCCCTACCCCACATTCCACTCTCACCTGAAAAAAAAAGGGCAATCTGCTTCGAAAAAAAATATATGCCCCATACATAGCTGCCCATTTTGCACACAGGTCCGCTGGACACATAAAATGTAATTTAGTTGGCAGTGCAACATACTTTGTTGTCCTCACTCCTCTCTCAGGGGTGGAAGGTTTCATATTTCCCTCCAAATTTATTGCATATGCACAGCTGTTGCTGTTAAAGAAATGGGCAGCTATGGACCTTCCCTACACCAATCCTGCACATCCCCAGCTGTTTTCCCTAATGTCTTTCCCTCTTTGTGCCCCTTTTTCACCACTTTCCTATCTCCTCATTTTCTTTTCTTTCAAAGAAATGAGCGCGGGGGTTAGCAGGAGTAAGAACTTTTAAACAGTAGTTAGTGGGTTTGCGTGAGTGTGCACTTGTTTATGCCTAGTTAAGCATTGCTAAGCATCACGCAAACCCACGCAAACCCACTTACAACTGCTTAAAAGTGCTTTAGTCACTCTGTATGTGAGGGCCTTTGTTCTGCTCAGCAGCAAAATAAAACAACTCTGTCAGTCCCGACCCTAGGGCCTTGTTCACAATACACTGCATAAAGTACCACTTAGCCATGGTAGATATACAGCAAGTTGGTGCTGAAATAAATATATCATGCATCAGAGTGACTGAATGTAAAGGAAAAATAGGAATGCCATAACACACAACTTGTTCTGTGGATCTTTACCAGCAGTTGTTGTGGAATTGCATTACATGACTGTGGTAAGAGAAGCAGCCATTCTAGCAGGAAATAATGTTACAGCAGTACTTACAACCCCCACACAGTATCATAGCAGGACAAACACTGACATATCTGATTAGGGCAGAGGCCATACCTCCCAACTGTGCCTAATTTTCAGGGATGTTCCTGATTTTGAAACAAATTTTAGCTGCGTCCCTCTGAATCCCTCTGAAAAGTACTGACGTTGGCCAGAAAGGTGGTGAATTACACTTAATGAATAATGACAATAAGTAAGAGTTAGACACTTCTTTTACTTCAGAAAAGGTGTATTAATTCATATGCTCTGGTTCTCTCAAAGTCTCAACTTAATGCCACTAATATTTTAAAGGTGTACCTAATTTTACCTACTATTCCCTGAGTCTGTTCAAATATGTACCTGAGTGTTTGAGAGGCCTGGCAGAGGCAGAAACACACAGGCATATCAACTTTTCTGCTGTACCGCACTGTGCAAATAGCTTTGGAAGGAGTTTCAGAAGCATACCCTTATGTAGGAGTACAACACTGAAATACCAAAGGATGTAGCCATGTACTGGTAGCAACCAACTGTAACAATGCCATTGTTCCAGTGCTGAAAAGACTGGTGTGGTGCACAGACAAAGAATAACAGGCTAACCTCTGGCTACCATGTGGATAGGTCCACAGCTGGGAGCTACGCAGACAGACCACTTGCCTTGATAAACTAACAGGTTAACAGCAACCCTTTAAGTCCAGCAAGATAAAATTCACACAATAATACATAATGCTCTCTGTACTTCTGCACCCCTACCCAAATGTAGAATATACCTGTGTGCAGAGGGTCTACCAAGGATGTAGGTAGGCATACTCAGTACTGAAATTTGTCCAGTTTTCTTGAGCAGCCTGTGCTAATGTCAACACTAAAAAAGCACAAACTGTTCAGAAGTGAGTAAATTAATATTCACAGTATAGCAGTTCACAAACAATTCATGTGCCAGTGGTATACATCTCAATAACTAGTTTTGTATGGCAGTTAATTGTACAATTAGAAAAGAAAGTACATACTCCCATGTATCTTGGGTTAGCATTTTGAGGGGTGAGTACAATTCTACACTGACAAGTGTGTACTGGAAGCAGCAACATTCAGGTCTGAGTACAACATTTAAATCACTGGCTACACCCTTGGCTTCAGATATAAGAACTATACCAACCTTCTGCCTTAAACAACGATGTCCACAGCAAACAAGCATGATCCCCATCTTGGAAAGCTGAAAGGGCCACGCCTATCTGAGTTAGCAATTTATAGCATTGGGTTGCTATGACAGTGATTACTGCAATTACCACACAGCAGGCTGTATACAATTAGCAAATGGTGGCCACCAAATGGTGCAGAGGCCATCACATGCACATGTGCAAATACCTATAAAAGCAGGCTGTAATTGCTGCCAACAAACTCAATCACTCTATTGCAGAGACTGACAGAGAGAGAGAGACAAAGAGAGAGAGAGAGAGAGACAGTGAAAAGCAAAAGGAAAAAGAAAAAGAAAAAATACCAACTCATACAAAGGAAAGGTATGTAACAGATATCTATTTACTGGCATGTAGTAGATGTTTTTGAAGAGTACGCTACATAATGTGACCCATTCATATGTGGTAGCAGTACGTATCTATGCACAGATGTCCTGCTTAACTACTGCCATTTAAAATTCAGTGTGTACCTGTGGGCAGTGGGACATAACTGTGAAATGTGTAGCTCTGCATTAAATGTCAAACATCTGATCCATGTTATCTGTGTTCTGTACAGTAGTGTGGCCAATGGCTCTTTGGGGGATTAGCCCAAACATTTATATAAACATGGGTGTGACAGAGTAACACATGCATGATAGTCATATTAAAGTGTAGCGTAGCACTGGCAACTGCTGTACTAGGCTAGTATGCTTATCTAGCATTTGGAGCTATATATACCCCATCTAATGTTACTGTGTGTTCACATGTGACACCTGTTCATGTTGCAGCAAGGCCCAACAGTTCAGTTGTGAGGTCCAGGAACTTACAACAGTGTGGAACTTGTGTGTGTATGGCACACACATACAGAGAGATATATATGTGTCATATATATTAACATCTATATATGTGCATAGAGCAAGGGCCATATTGCAACTGTTTGTGAAGGGTGGACATATATATGTTGGTGAAGGTTGTTATGTGCATATTTGTATGTAGGTTTTAGTGTGTGACAAACAAGACAGCATACAGTGCTGGTCTATGACATGTGGTGGTTAAACACTGTGGGTGTTTTGTTCAGTTTGCAATGTTGCAGCCAGTGAGGCCTGCTAAAGCTACCCGGGCTGTGAACACTTTCAATGCATTTCTCACAAGACTGTGCGATATTATTACATTACTGTATACTGCACATCCTTTGTATAATTGATATTCCCACCATGAAAGGTGGACTGTATATGTGCCTATATATATATATATATATATATATATATATATATATATATATATATATATATGTATATGTACACCAATGTATGTGTATATGTATGCATGTGTGTATATATATATATATATATATATATATATATATATATATATATATATATATATATATATATATACACACACACACACACACACACACACACACACACACACACACACACACACAGAGTCATATATACTCATACACACCCACATCTACTTGCTGCAATAGATTCTATGTAAAGTTGACTGAGTGTGATGGTCAATGTGTTGGTGAATATGTCAAAGATGTGTATTTGTGGGATAGCTTAGTGGGAAACTGTTTCTGTCATGGTATTATGGGTCCTTGCTTTGATCCCAGCAAAAGCTGTGTTTGCTGTTGCTAGGCAGATAAAGCACTGTGGCATATAGTCTGATGTAGTCCATTGGTGTTAACTGGGGTGTGCCAATGGAGGCTAAAGCACTACATATATGCTTATTGATTGGTACTGATGTTGAATCCAAATCCTGTATGCACTGTAGTACTACCTGAAGCTCTGGGCCTAAACAGAAAAGTATGGTGTATGTCCACATTGCTTGGAACCACTGTTTTGTGTGGTCCCTGTAGTCATCACAGATTACATTCCTCAAGCTTAAGGTTTTGTAAGTTCTGACACACAGTACTGTATGGTACACACATAAAGCTTATTTGGGTTGCCATACCTTTGTGTCTTGTAATTATGTCTGATGTGTGTGTGGGTATGCCTGTAACATGTCCTCTATCATATGTGTGTTACAACATATAACTGCATATCTAGCAACATTTATAGTTTACTACAGCAGTATGGCACCTATATTCACAATTGTTCACATATTTTGGCCACGGGTTTGCCATCAACAAGTTGTGTGGTATAATGGTAATACTGTAACTGGACCTTACAAACATTGTGATGGATAACATATTTCTTTATGCATTGGCTTGATCTATATCTGCTGTGGCTAGGTGGTGCATTGTGTTGCATACAGTGTGCCAGGTACTCTTGTTTAGTCTTATATAGTGATTTTATTTTGTTGCTGTGCAGAACATGGTTTATTATATAGAGAGTGCCAGGCACTTTCAAGCAGTTGTGGGGTGAGCACTGATAAGTGGTAGTGAAAATGATTAATCTCAGTTAGCTAATAGGTTTCTATATATGGCAGTTCAGTGATATCTGTACTGTATAATGTTAAATGTGCCATATGACTTACTCATACATATCTTTTCTTTATGTCTTCCAGGGATCATGGCACACCGTAAAAATCCTAGCTACAGTAATGCTGAATATGATATTCTTACCAGCTGTATGATTCAGCACTACAGCCTACTATTCTCCAAAACCAGCCAAGACCAGCAGGAGCGTACTGCAATGTGGCAAGATGTTGTCTGGAGGCTAAACGAGGTAGGCCTGCATAACCGGACATATGAGCAGGTACGCCACCACTGCAGTGATCTACTTAGACATGTCTGTCAGCGTGCTTCTGATGTACGGAGACAACAGCTTGCAACAGGTGGTGGGGTTAACATCCATCTCCCCTCATCAGAGTGGAGGAGCTGCTCCTGAGCCTTGTGGCACCTGCCCAACAACAACAGCAGCAGACATTTACCATGATTGAGGTTGGAGCCACCCAGCAAGAACACATGGAACATGTAGGTAACATGGCATATCTGCAGACTACACAAAAAAGGACCAATGGTGCGCACAAAAAGACCAAGAAACAATAGTAAGCACCACCAACCAGGAATGAACACGAACAATGTAAATGCAAAATCCAGACACAGTTTATTGTCCACACTAACACTTGTGCAGATACAGCACGTTTTCATCATCAACTTCATCAGTAAGGTTTTTATTATATGTGGAATTAACTGATTTTATTAATCTTGTTGCTTTTAATGTTGATTGAATTGTTTTAATTGATGTTATTAGGAAGGGTATAAATACAGATGGATGTGGTTGCTTTTCATTTACTGATGAAGTTGATGATGAAAACGTGCTGTATCTGTACAAGCGTTAGTGTGGACAATAAACTGTGTCTAGATTTTGCATTTACATTGTTTGTGTTCATTCCTGGTTGGTGGTGATATCTGTAGACTACTGTTACCTCTATTGGTAGATCATGCATATGTGAGATGTGTACTGTGTAGTTAGAAGATGTGGAGCCTGTTGTTGTGCAATACTGATCATTTGGAACATAATCTGTAGGCCTGTGAATGTAAACCATTGTTCTACTGTAAGATTGCAAACCCACAGTAGCAATGCCACAGTTGTCACCACTGACAAACTGTCTCATATATATGTAGGTCCCTCTGGTGTGACAGCAAGGCAGCGGACAGATGCTGGTGAGTGTGTTCTACATTTATTATTGCAAATAAAAAGTGCATGTCATAGTTAAGGTGTAGGCCATGTACACATGTAACACACCTACCCATAATGCATGCTGTGCATGTTTGCTGAGAGACCACGCACATCTCACTAAATGTGATTAGCTGCCTCAAACACATGCAATATACAGACCATCTCAAACAAATGTGGTTACACTGTAGTGACCATTGGATAGGCAGATTCGATACACAACAAGCACATAACATACACAACTATGTCATACACAGAACATGTTAACATGCTACACATGAAGGATTCACAAATCCTCTGTAAAGTCACACATCAGTATCCCAAATGTCATCCACACAGCACAAATAATATACCTGAGGGGTAGAGGCCTATCATGGGACAGTGAAACACTCTGTAACACACAACACATTCATGTTAGAGAATGCTCCTTATTGGCCTCCTTACAAACCCATGTAACAACTGGTTGTGCAATGGTGAATGTAGCCATGGTAGTGCAGTTCCTGCACAGCATGATAGGTGCTGGTTTGGGACACATTTGTAGCCTTGAGTGACCACATGATGCTTCATGATGATGGCTTATGGTACTACACCCCATCCAATTATTGTAACCACAGTACTACACATAGCTGCCATTGCTATACACCTCAATGCTGTGTGTGTGCAAACATATGCACCTGTAAACAATATGCATACCAATCACCATTTGCACAACTGACACATATATGTCTTGTAATGCTATTGAGTGGCTAGGTCATACGACACACATTGGGTATGTGCGATGTTTAAATTTGCAGTTGTGTTTTAGCATGCCATGTCATGGATGACACTGGCATGTCCACAATATGATCTATACTCACCATAACTACTGTACATTGGGTATGTGGACCAAGTATTCCATCAGTTATACATGCACCACTGATCTTGTGTGTATACACATCATGCATGAGCTAAAACTGTATCCACAATTATTTGCTAAAGACACAGAGGCTCTAATCAGAATTGGATATCTATGTGACACACAGATAAACATCCAGCCATGGTATGTAGACCTGTGAGTAATGGTGCACAGTACATTACAGAGTTTTGAATACTTGCACAGCAATGTTGTGTCCATGTATGCATTGCATTCCAGGGGGAGGCCAATCACCAAACAACAAAACACATGCATCAAAAGCCATGTATACTGTTAGTAACAAGGACTGTCTACACTTGCACTGCATGCTGTTGAGCAACACATGTCCTGCATGCTGACATGTGTGATATGACTGTTTTGCTTGTGATACTGTACCCCACCATCAACTGCTATTGAGTATGTTTTGAGATTGCTAGTGGTGTGTGTGTGTGTGTGTGTGTGTGTGTGTGTGTGTGTGTGTGTGTGTGTGTGTGTGTGTGTGTGTGTGTGTGTGTCTGCTTTAGTGAGGAGTGTATTTGTATGTGTGCATGTATGCATGTGCATGTGCATGTGTGCATGTACATGTGTAGGTGTGCATGTGCATGTGTGCATGTGCATGTGTGCGTGCACATGTACATGTGTGCATGTGCATGTGCGTGTGCGTGTGTGCATGTGCATGTGCATGTGTGCATGTTTGCATGTGTGCGTGTGGTCTGACATCATGTACAGGTCTTAAAGTGTGTTTCCTGTTTTCCTCTCACAGGTGCTGAAGTGAGTCTAGTTCAGTGCAGCAGGGAACCTGATGTCACTGACACAGATAGTGATAATGAGGATAGGTGTGTTGAGGCACAGGCAGGTTTGTCAGGGTCTGTTGTTGGGCCACCAATTGACAGTACACAAGTCTCCACCCCGTCCATGCACACAGTCATACTGCCTGTCCATCCATCATCACCAATGCCCTTAGCAGAGGGACAGCGTACAGTCAGCACTGGCCAGGACAGTGTGGTATCTATGGCACATGCATCAGGACACAGCAGCCATAGCCAGATGTCTGGAATGGTACCACATAGGCAGATGCCTAGGGGTTCTTGTCAGAGCACTGCTGGTCATCATGCCCCTGGCAGATGTGCCACAACTCTTACAACCACACGCATGTTCCAGGCTGTCATGGAGGCACAGGCACATATAGAGCAGTACATCAGACAGGGACTATGGGCACAGAGGGCTCATAACACCTCTGTAAATGACAGTATCTGTGACCTAGCAGGTGCCATACGTAATTACACTGAGGTCATTGATAGACATTGGGGTGAGACATTAGATGTCCTCCACAATGTCATGTCCATGTGTCAGGACAGTGTGGGATGGTTGAGACATCAATGTGGATGTATGCCAGCAACATCATCAGCTGACAGTCGCCGTGGACATCCATCAAGTCATAGCTGCTCCTGTAGTGCCAGTACCAACCCCAGCAATGTTGGGGGGGGAGCTTTCCATAGACTGTCCTAGAAGACCACATGGCTCTGGCCAGTCCCAGTAGGGACCTGGATCCAGTGGACATATGTCAACCTCTGAGGATAGTACTCAGTCTGGATTAGTACCTGATACTGTCTGTAGCACCCCTGCCAGGCACAGGTCCCGTATCCATGGCCAGAGATGGTGATCTGTAAAGCCTGCCAGGTACAGTCTGTAGCTGTCCCACAAATCCCCGTATATGGCAGCCACATGGTGGAACTGTGTGCATGCAGACACACACACATAAACTAGACACCTAGGGCAAACACATACCCGCACACATTACATCCACACTGGCCCATAACAGTACTCTTGGCCCTCACACACACACGCACACACACATGTCAATTGTATGGCTCAATGTAGGCCTCTGGCAACCAACAACACACCCTGTGCATATGATGAAACCTGTGCCACCTCCTGTCATCTGTAACATTGATGCAGGAACAGGCTAACATGGTGCTGATGCACAGGGTGACTTTATTACAGTATAGCAATGTTTTAATGTGTAGCATGTTGTCAGCAGTAAAGTGTAATGATATCCTTGAAGGTGTAGCTGAGCAGGCATAATGCATTAAAGCTATAATTATCAATGTAGTATTGTTTACACCAGTGTTTATTCCAATTGTGTATTGTCTGCCCATGTGCCACTTGGCTGATGTGTGTAGTTTTGTCAGCATGTGTTATAGAGTGGAAGTGTGAGATGTGTGCAGCACAGATTTGCAGGTGTACATTTGTGAACATGGTTGAGGTGGATTGTCTGCATGTACGTGCATATTGGACACATGGGCAGGGTGACATGCCCTGTATTAGACAGTGTTAACACTCCATAGTTTCTATTGGTGGCCAGTATGCATTGTACTACACACATTTTGGAACGTGAGTACACATGTGTGTATGACACGGTTTGACACTGTGCTGTGGGTGATACTGTTGTTACTATCTGTCATTGGTTTGCATTCTGGTAGTATACATAACCTCAACAGCCTGCCCATAAACAATTGTTAGATGATGGCTTGACAACTGACAGACAGATGTAGGACACACAGTAACATTTGCAGCCTTCAAGTTCTATTCTATGCCAGTAACAAGTAGTATTCACCTGCACTCAGTCCTGGGACCACTTCTGTTTGGCATATAGCTTTCTTAGGTACAAGCAAACACAGTAGGGATATGTCTGGCCATGTTTGGCAATGCATACTGTGGGCTATAATGCATTCTACAGATGACACACACATCCTCCAAAAGGGTATCATACAGACATATACCTGGTGTCAAACCCATGCTGTAAAGCTATAAGCCAAATAAAGCATAGTCATCCACTTTTACAAAACATAGTATCTCCAGAGTACCACATAGGTAGTAGCCCCCAAAATGTGGAACAGGTACCAATGTATACATAGAGCCATGTGTTAAGTCATCTCTCCTTTGATAATCACATTTCCAAAGGGTTTTGGAAATCCCTCTGTGGATCACATAAGCAATAAGGGGTCTGCATGCATATCCACAAAGGTTGTTGCACACCTATAATAAATAGCCATCTTTGACAGACTTTGCTGCTTTTGAACAAGTTTCAAATATACCTCAGGCATAAACCCTCACTCACACTATTCAATAGAAACCGTAATGAGTGTATGTGAAACAGATGACGTAGGCCAGGGATCACTGCAGTGGCTAGGCTTGTCACAAGCATACAGATGTGACCTAAGGTCTGGAAAGCGATAGCACACTCTGGCAAAGATAACAGATGTGTTCATGGAGAAAGCAGGGTTCCCACCTATGAAATAATTGAGGTCACATGTATGTATATGTATTTGCCACACAGCTACTTGACATGTCTAATGCACATACTGTTGTCATTGTGATATGTCATACAGTAGTAAAACTACAAAACCCACAACACATTGATCTACAGTGTCACACACGTGAGATGCACACACAGTCACCAAGTGCAGGATTCAAACCCCTACCTAACTACTTTATGATATTACAGCAGTACACATTTACATGATGCACTATACACATTACTGAGCGTGTGTTTTTCCACAGGTATATTTGTAGGATTGTGACATCATCAGACTTGACAAAGATGAGTATACCACTTTTAAGGTGTTTCAGTAGTCTCCAAAAAGATTACTCCTCTCCAAGGAGACACACACACACACAGTCAGCAAGTGTAGGATTCAAATCTCTATCGAACTGCTCTATGATACTACAGCAGTATGCATTTATAAAACATGCTGTACACATTATTAGGAGCTCTCTTTTCCACAGGTATATTTGTAGGATGGTGACATCACCAGACTTGACAAAGATGAGTATACCACTTTTAAGGTGTTTTAGTAGTCTCCAAAAAGGTTGCTTTTCGCTAAGGAGACACACACAGTTAGCAAATGCAAGATTCAAACCCCTATCTAGCTACTTTATAATACAAAAGCAGCACACATTTACACTATGTGCTATACACAATTTGGGGAGCTTTCTTTCCACAGGTATATTTGTAGGATGGTGACATCATCAGACTTGACAAAGATGAGTATACCACTTTTAAGGTGTTTCAGTAGTCTTCAAAAAGGTTTCTTCTCTCCAAGGAGACACACACACATAAAGTTGGCAAATGCAGGATTCAAACCCCTCCATAGCTACTTTATGATACTAGAGCAGGACACATTTGCACAACGTGCTATACACATGACTGGTAGACTTTTTTCCCACAGGTATATTTGTAGGATGGTGACATCATCAGACTTGACAAAGATGAGTATACCACTAAGGTGGTTCAGTAGTCTTCAAAAAGGTTGCTTTTTCCAAGGAGACACACACACACTCTCATATAGTTGGCAAATGCAGCATTCTAAAGCCCCTCACTGGTCCAAATAAGTAATCTTACAAGTTAGCACTAATAAACCATAAGCACTACTTACTCTTATACTCTCTGCAATTACCTTGTCCCCTATTAGTCCATTTTAATTCAGTTCCCTATATTACTCTAGCATGTCCAAAGGTCAGTCAATGGTTTCCTCACCAGTCCAGCTGGTGAATCTGGGAATTTTGAGGCAATGTTACAACTGTCTCATGTACATGGACAACCCTCTCCTCCTCCAAACAGGTTCAAATATATGTGAGAGATGCAACCATATAGCCAAACTGGAGGCTGAGTTCTCTCATCTCAAAACTGGTGCAACCAGTCAGGAGGAGAAGGTAACCTCACACAACACAATTCCAGTATCACATAGTCCCACCACAACAGCGAACCAAACACATAAAAACACAAAAACATACTTGGAGGCTCTAAATAAAAATCTGCCTAAGCAACAGAGACCTCCAAAGCAGACATCCAAGCAAACTCTACCCCAAAACAAAACACATACAACACATAGCACACAAAGTCAGTGGGCCAAGCAGTCACAGCCCTTAAGGCTGAATAACACACCTGATACTCTTGTAATTGGTGACTCTATTGTCAGACACACTGACGTCCTGCTCACCAGGCTGAATAAAGAGAAGGTCACAGTGAGCTGCCTGTCGGGCGCTAGGATCCACCACATAACGCAAGCACTCAGGTCACTCCAAAGCAAATGCAAATATGACTCAGTCATTGTACATGCTGGCGCGAATGACCTGAGACGTACCTCCCTCGACTACATGAAAGGAGACATAGAGGAGCTCTCTGATCATGTAGCCCAGGCCGGTATGACCCTGACCTTGAGCAGCATCTTACCCTCACCTAGAATGATGCCACTGTATAAAGACAAAATGATCGATTTTAACAATTGGCTAAAATTTTGGTGTCATTCATAGGGGATCCAGTGTCTGTCAGCCTGGGATGACATGCTTGATAAGCCACGTTGCTTTGCTAGGGATGGCTTGCACCTGTCACCCCTGGGCTTTCGGATATTGGCAAAGGCTCTGGCCACCCCCATAGTGCCTTTTTTTTAAGCAAGGCTCAAAAGTCAAACCCACCTCCATAGACAGCACAAGGAACAAGAAACTAAGGGTAATGCTGCTAAACGCCAGAAGTTTTAACCTCAAGATGCATGCACTCGATTCTCCTCAGTATGGAGAACATTGATATCTGTGCAGTGACAGAAACCTGGTTCAAGGCTCCAGAGAGCACCCCAGCACTGCCAGGTTATACCTGAGATCATGCTTTTCGGCCCCAAAACCCAGACCGAACCACAAAAGGAGGGGGAGTTTCCATATTTATCAAGGATATCCACACCTCCAGGTTAGTGTCATTGCACGAAGTATCGGAGACCATCCATGTGCAACTGACAGTGGACAAGACTGCTTTTCAGTTTATAGCATCCTACAGACCACCCTCTCAAAGTCAGGAAGCCCACTTGGCTTTCCTGAAAACATTGGAGAACATGAAGATCTCTCCAAACACTATTATATTGGGCAACTTCAACTACCCAAATATAGACTGGGAGCATTACTCAAGCCCCAGCACCTTAGCCCAAAGGTTCCTGGAATTTATAAACTCAAATGCTATGGAACAACTAGTCACCACTCCCACAAGAGGGGAAAACATACTAGACCTGATCATTACCAACATGGGGACTCTATGCTCCATACCAGAAGTATATCCCTCATTGGTAAGATCAGACCATAAATTAATTTCAATGGATATCCACATCCCGACCCCACCCCCAGCCCAGAAAACCACAGTGAAAAACTTCTCAAAAGCAAACTTCACACTTCTCAAAACTGAAGTGGAATCTTTCAAGGCCCCAGGGCCAGTGGAAACTATGGCCCAAACTGCAGAATCCTATATAAACGCATTCTACGGACATCTCCAGGAATGCATGGGTAATGCTATCCCAAACAAAATCAAGACGCAATCATCCAAAGGCAGGTGTCCAGTCTGGTGGACCCCAGCCATAAATAAACTGTACAACAGAAGGAGGAAGCTACTACATGATAGAGCAAAATCCCTAAAAGGGAAGGCATCTCTGATCAGTACTAGCAAAAAATTACGATCCCTCATAAAATCCTCCAAGGTCAGCTTCGAGAGAAAAATTGCACAGGACACTAAAGACAATCATAAGGCTTTTTTCAGTTATGTTAGGAACCTGGGATGCAACTCCCAGACTTGTTCTGAGTTGATTCTAAATGACAAAAAATACACTGAACCCACAGACATCACCAATATCCTGGCAGACAGGTTCAGTGCAAACTCCCCCCCCCTCCAAAAAAAAGAGCAAGTATCTATCCCAGCAGAGTGCAGCCTCCCAAACATCTCTGATACTCAGGTGAAGGCTGCCCTCTCCAAAGCAAAAACACTGCTTCCATGGGACCAGATGGTCCCGGTTGCGTCCTACATGAACTCCAAGAAGAACTAATCCCTCAAGTAAAACTGCTGTACAATCTCAGCCTCACTACAGGATATGTGCCCAAAGAATGGCGTACAGCAACAGTGGTCCCACTCCACAAAGGTGGCGCCTCTGCGGACCCTGGAAACTATCGCCCCATAAGCCTGACTAGCCTAGTCTGCAAGGCTATGGAGAGGATCATCATGGAACTCATAAACAAAGACATTGGGGACCTACAGACACTAGATCCTACCCAATTTGGTTTTGTCAACAGCAGATCCTGCCTTTTAAACCTGGTCGACTTCCTCGAAACAGTCACCAAGGCCATAGATGAAGGGAAGGTAGTCCACACAGCCTATCTGAACCTCGCAAAGGCATTTGACACAATACCCCACTTGGGCATCATAGATAAGCTATCCAGCTTAAATATAAACCCCTATGTCACAAGATGGGTCGCAAACTGGCTCAAAGACAGAACCCACAAAGTCAGTGTTGCTGGAGCTATGTCAGACTCGAAACTGGTCACAAGTGGTGTCCCATAAGGTTCTGTCCTGGGACCTCTCTTGTTCGGTATTTACTTTTCTGAGGTACAGGCCAATGTGGGAGGACTATGGCTCACCAAGTTCAAAGATCACTGCAAACTGGGTGCCATAATCGACTCTCCAGCTGACACAAACATCCTTCAAAAAGGTCTTGCAGAGATGGATAACTGGTGCCAGAGCCATGGTCTAAAGCTAAATGCCAAAAAGTGTATAGTCATACCCTTTGGCAAAAACAATGTGCCCACAAATTACCACATAGGTGGTAACCCATTATGTACAGAGAAAGTAATTAGGGATCTGGGGACCCAAGTTGATAGCAATCTCTCCTTTGACAACCACATTGCCAAAGTGGTTAGAAAGACCTTCTACATAGCCCACCTCATCATGAAAGGATTCACATCTAGATCAAGAGAGGTAATCGTGCCCCTTTATTCATCCCTCATCAGGCCCATCATAGAATACAATGTCCCCTTTGGGATGTACCTTACCCGACACCTGCAGCAATTAGAAAGACCCCAAAAGTACCTCACCAGGAGGATCAAGGGACTCAAACAGATGCCATATGCTGCTCGGTTAAAAAAACTCCAGCTCTACTCAGTTGCATACCGCCTACTTCGAGGCGATCTATGCCTGACATATAAACCTATGTCCAACCCAAAATTAATGGACATGCTCCACCTCAGTAAATCTAAATCCCTTAGAGCCACGCGCTCGAGGGACTTGAACCTCAGCACAGAAATAAATAGAACATGCTGGAGGGACAGATTCATAACCCAGAGGCTCCCTTTGCTCTGGAATAGAATTCCAATTCATGTTAGGCAGAGCACCTCACTGACTCTCTTCAAGAAGAATATTGATGAGTGGATGGGGGATCATAGGTTTGTCCTGGGGATTACTTCCATGTCACTACTAGACAGAGGCACAGTAAACTAAACTTTAAAAAGGGCACAGTATACTCAAATCAAGGGGTGGCATAAGCCAAACACAATTGGGCTAGGCTTATAAATGCCCCAGGGCAGATAGCCTAGTATGAACCTATGAACCTATTCATAATCCTACCTAACTACTTACTGATACAAGAGCAGTACGCATTTACATAATGCACTATACACATTACTGGGAATTCTCCTTTCCAAAGGTATATTTGTAGGATGGTGACATCATCAGACTTGACAAAGATGAGTATACCACTTTTAAGGTGTTTCAGTAGTCTTCAAAATGGCTGCTCTTCTTAAGGAAACACACACACACTCTCATAAAGTTGGCAAATACAGGACTTGAACCCCTACCTTGCTACTAGAGCAACATGCATTTACACGACATGCTATACACATTAATGGGAGTTCTTCTTTCCACAGGTATATTTGTAGGATGGTGACATCATCAGACTTGACAAAGTGGGTTACATTAGGTGACATTAGGTGGGCTACATAGAAGGAATTTCTAAACACTTTTGCAATGTGATCATCAAAGGAGAGTTTACTATCTACCTGGGTCCCCAGGTACATAATTACATTCTCCGTACATACTGGATTACCACCTATGTAGTAATTTGTGGGCACTTTGTTTGATCCAAAGGGGATGACTATCCATTTTTTGGCATTCTGCTTGAGGGCATTGTTTTGACACCAGGTATCTGTTTCTGTAAGACCCTTCTGGAGGATGTCTGTGTCAGCCATAGAGTCGATTATGGACCAGAGTTAGCAGTCATCTGCAAACTTGGTCAGCCATACTCCTCCTGTGCTTGCCTGTACCTCTGAGCAGTATCTACTGAACAGGTGGGATCCCTGGACCAAGACCTGTGGGATGCCACTTGTGACTGGTTTAGAGTCAGACATGGCACCCGCAACTCTGACCATATGTGTTTGATCTGTGAGCCAGTTGGCCACCCATCCTGTGACATAGGGGTTAATATTCAAGCTGGTAAGATTGCCCATGATGCCAGAGTGGGGAATGGTGTCAAAAGCCTTAGTGAGGTCCAGGTGGGCTATGTGGACTACTTTCACCTCCATCTATGTCCTTGGTAACTGTTTCAAAGAAGTCAACTAGGTTTAGGAGGCAGGATCTGCCTTTAACAAAGCCATATTGGGTAGAGTCCAGTGTCTGGAGGTTCCCAATGTCTCTGTTTATGGGTTCCATGATAATTTTCTCCATAGCTTTGCAGACCAGGATGAGTAGGCCTATAGGGCAATAGTTTACAGGTTCTGTTGTGGCACCACCTTTGTGGAGCTGGATGACTGTTGCTGTATGCCATTCTTTGGGTACATAGCCTGTGGTAAGGTTGAATCTGGACAGTGAATGTAGTTGAGGGTGTAGTTCCTTTTGGGGCTGGTGTAAGATGCAGCCTGGGACATCATCCAGTCCCATTGATGCTGTGTTTTTAGCTTTGGAGAGGGCTGTTTTTACCTGCATGTCTATGAAGTCTGGGGCTCTGCATTCTTCTGGGATGGACACAGGCCCTTTTAGGAGTGAGGGGGGGGGGTGAAGTCTGCACTGAACTTTTCCACCAGGATGTGGGCAATGTCAGTTGGTTCAGTGTATTTTTTGCCATTTTTCAGTAGCTGACAGCATATTTGAAAGTTGCCACCTAAATGTTTGATATAGCTAATGGAGGCTTTGTGGTTGTTATTCTTAGATTCCTTGGCAATTTGTCTTTAGAAATTGGCCTTGGATTATTTTATGTGCGATCATTGTTTCTTCCTAATAATGATCAGTGATGCCTTTCCTTTTGTGAAGTTTGCTCTATCGTGTTAGTTTCCTCCTTCTGTTGTATAGCTTATTTATGGGCAACAACCACCAGATTGGTTTCTTCTTTTTGGAGGAGTGTGTCTTGGTTTTATTTGGGATGTCTCGATCCATGCATCCCTGTAGATGCTCATAGAATGCACTTGTAAACGATTCTGCAGATTGTATAGCATTATCCTAAAGCAAGGGGGCTTTGGAACTTTCCACTTTGGTCTTGAGAAGTGTGTAGTTTGCTTTTGAAAATGTCTTCACAGTGGTTTCCTTGACTGGGGGGGGGGTGGGATGTGGATGTCCAGTGTGATTACTTTATGGTCTGATATTACCAGTGAGGGGTTTATCTCTGGTGTGAAACACTGGTACCCCATGTTGGTGATGATCAGGTCCAGTATGTTGTCACCTCTAGTGGGCATGGTGACCAGCTGTTCCAGGGCATTTGAGTTTTTAAACTCTAGGAAGCATTGGGCAAAGGACGTTGTACATGAGTAATTCTCCCAGTCAGTGTTTGGGTAGTTGTAATCTCCTCATATTATAGTGTTTGGTAGGACCTTTATATTTTTCAGTGTTCTCAGGAATACTGAGTGAGGTTCCTGAGACAAGGTAGGTGATCTGTAGCAGGCTACAATCTGATAAGCAGCTTTGCCCAATGTTAGTTGCACTTGCATGGGCTCCAAGGCCTCATGCTGTGCCACTAATCTGAAGGTGTGGGTATCCATAAGGTAAATGGATTCACCCCTTCCTTTTGTATTTCACTCTGGGTTTTCAGGCCGAAGATCAGAGGGATTGTGAATGTTTTACGTGGAGCATGTCCAACAGCTCTGTGTTTGACATAGCTTTGTATGTTAGGCAGAGATCACCTCTGAGTAGGCGATATGCCAGAGAGTAAAGCTGGAGCATTTTGAGACGGTCTGTGTATGGCATGTATTTCAGGCTGCTAATCCTCTTTGTGAGGTATTTCTGCAGGCTTTCCAGTTGTTGTAGATGTCTTGTGAGGTACATAGCAAAAGGGGCATTGTACTCTATTATGGATCTAGTGAGTGATGAGTAGAGGGGAACAATGTCCTCTTCTATTCTGCATGAGACATCTTTAGTGATGAGGTGTGCCATGAAGAAGGATTTCCTGACTACTGTGGGGATGTGATTATCACAGGTGTGTCCACTGTCCACCTGTGACCCAAGGCCTCTTATCACACTTTCAGTGTTAAGTATACTACCACCTATGTTGTAGTTCATGGTGATTTATGCCTAGTTTAGTGGGTTTATCTATAATTCCAGAGTGAGGGATGGTGTTGAAAGCTGTGGCAAGATCTACATAGGCTGTGTGAACCACCTTACCCTTGTCTATGGTTCTGGTGACTGTTTCAATGATGTCTCCCAGGTTTAGGAGACATGATCTGCCTTTTACAAACCCAACATGGTTGTGGTCCAGAGTTTGGAGATTACCAATGTCTTTTATAAGTTATATGATGATACATTCCATGGCCTTGCAGAGCAGGCTCATCAGGCTAATGGGGTGCTAGTTCCTGGGGTCCGTGGTGGCCCCCCCACTTGTGTAGTGGGATAACCGTCGCTGTGCTCCATTCAGCAGGCACAAAGCCTGAGGTGAGGCTATGAATGAACATGGTATATAGGTGTGGTGCCTGTTCGTTCTGTAGTTTGTGTAGAACACAGCCTGGGATGTTATCTGCTCCCATGGATGCTGTGTTCCTGGCTTTGGAGAGTGTTTTTTACCTGTGCAGCCGTGATGACAGCAACTTTGCAGTCTTCCGTTATAGAGATGTGCTCTTTCAGGGATGAGAGGGGGGTAAAGTTAGCACTAATCTTATCTGCCAGGATGTTGGCAATATCAGTTGGGTCTATATATTTAGTACCATTGTGCTGTAACTCAGAGCATATCTGAGTATTGCCATTGAGATTCTTGACATAGCTAAAGAATGCTTTGTGGTTGTCTTTAGAATCAGTGTCAATTTTGTTTTCATAACTAGCTTTGGAGGATTTTATCAGGGATCACAGCTTCTTACTGGTGTTGACCATGGAGCTCCTCCATTCATGAGATTTTACCCTCTTTTGCAACAGTTTCTTCCTTCTGTTGTGCAGTTTGTTTATGGCAGGGGACCACCAGATTGGCTTCCTTTTCTTGGAGGATAGTGTCTTGGTTCTGTTTGGGATAGCACGATGCATGCAGTCATGTAACTGCTTATAAAGTGCAATTGTGAAGGATTCAGTAGTCGTAACTGTATTGTCCATCTGCATGGGTGTCCTGTAGTTCAGCTTTTCTGTCTTAAGAAGCATGAAGTTGGCTTTGGAGACATTTTTTAACATGGTTTCCTTAACGGGGGTGTGGATCCAGAATGTGGATATGTAGGGTAATTAACTTATGGTCAGATGGGACCAATGAGGCACTGACTTCAGGTGTGGAACACCAGTCATGCAGGACAAACCAAACCCCGTAACCAACACAAATAACCACAAAATGAGCTAAATGCTACTCATTGCCAGAAGTCTCAGCCTCCAGTTGCACAGACGTGAGGCACTTCTCATTATGGAGAATATTGATATCTGTGCAGTAACAGAAACCTAGTTCAAGGCTCCAGACAGCACACCAGCAATACCAGGATACCACTGATTCCATACCTTCCAGCATCAGGACCTGGATCATAGCACATAGGGTGAGGATGTATCCATATTCATCAAGGATACCTACACCTCTCTCTACATGCTCTCTACAGGATATGTACCCATAGAATGTTGCACAGCAACATTTTTCACATTCCACAGGGGTGGGGCCACAAAAAACCCTTGGCATTCATGCTCTATGAGCCTGATGAGTGTGTTCTGCAAGGCAATGGAGCCAATCATAATGGAAGTCAACAATACAGAGATTGGGAACCTTCACAGAGTTGAGCACACCCAGTTTGGCTTTGTCAAATGCAGACCATGCCTCCTGAACTGGGAGGATTTCTTTTACAGTTACCCAGGCTACAGATGATTGAAATGAGCTCAACACAGCCTACATATACCTTGCTAAGGCCTTTTTATACCATTCCCCAGTCAGGTATCATAGATGAACTCACCAACCTGGCCATGAATCCATACATCACAAAATGGATTGCAAACTGGCTCACAGATAGATCCCACACATTAAGAGTTGCTGGCTACATGTCAGACTCTACACCAGTAATGACTGGTGTCCCCCAGGGTTCAGTCCTGGGGTCCCTCCTGTTTGTTATAGACTTCTCAAATGTACATGCCAACACAGGAGGGTTGTGGGTGACTAAGTTTGCTGGGAACTGTAAAGTGTTTGCCATAATAGATTCCCCGGAAGACAGACATTCTCCAGAAGGGACTATGAGACAGATGTGTGGTGTCAGAATCATGGCCTCAAGCTCACTGTGGAGGAATGCATAGTGTTCCTCTTTGTTGAAAACAAAATACCCACAAAATACCACATAGGTGTTACCCCCTTAAAAATGACAAGGTTATAAGGGATCTGGGGACATAAGTAGACAGTCATCATTCCTTTGGCAACCATGTTGCCAAAGTGATTGGGAGATCCTATGTGGCCCACCTAATCAACAAAGGGTTTGCATCAGGATCCAAAGAGGTAGTGTTGACACTCTAATCTTACGTCATCAGACCCATCATTGAGTACAGTGCACCATTTTGGATGTACTCGACTTAGCATATCCAGCAGCTGTAGAGACCACATAGGTACCTCACCAAGAGGATTACTGGCCTCAAACAGTTGTGTTATGCAACACAACTGGTAAAACTATACCTGTTCTTCGTTGCGTACTGCCTACTCAGAGGCCCACTCTGCCTAACATACAGAGCCATGTCCAACACATAACTGTTGAACATGCTCCATCTACAGATAACAACATTGAGTCACCCTACACATTCCAGGGATATGAACCTCATCACAATGATGAATACAACATGCTGGTGGGATAGAGTACCATCCCAGACACTTGCCTTACTGTGGAACAGAGTCCCAATGTACATAAGACAGAACCCCTCGCTGACACTCTTCAATTGGAACCTTGATGAGTGGATGGGAAACAGACAATTCGTGCCAGGCATCAAATCAGCAGCCCCACTAGAAAGGGGCTTAGGGTATTAACTATTAGAACTAGGTCTTGGGAGACTACCCAATGGTGTGATGAAAGATGCAAAACTTGCGTAGGCTGATATATGCCTTCGTGGAGATAGTCTACTACATACCTATGAACCTATGTGACAGGTACATGTCTACAGATAGTAGATGTATACTTCATTGTACAGTCATGTTGTACAGCAGGCACATGGACCACATACACTATATTGCCTACAGATACTGGTGGCTGTTATGTACAATGGGAGAGATGTGCACCTCATGTCTTTTGTGCCATTGGGATGTGTGTTGGGTGGGACAGTCCTGGATGGCTTCCTGTCATGGTCACCCTCTTACACACATCTCTGCCCATCCATCTTTGGTTTATTATACTGTGTTCCCCCTACATATATATATATATATATATATATATATATATATATATATATATATATATATATATATGGATCACCTTTATATCCCCAAAATCGCGTTTCGCCGACACACTAATCACCGACACCAAAAGACCGACAACAAAAAATACCGACAACGCAACACAAGCAAAACCATTACACCAACACACTACACGTAAACAACACAGTACACTACATAACATATCCACTATCCCTAACCCAAACCCTAACCCTAAGGTCTGACACTACCGCACACTTACCCTACCTGCACCCTAACCCTAACTCACTTACCCACCCCTAACCCCAAGGTCCGACACTACCGCACACTCACCCTACCTGCACCCTAACCCTAACTCACTTACCCACCCTTAACCCCAAGGTCTGACACTACCGCACACTCACCCTACCTGCACCCTAACCCTAACTCACTTACCCACCCCTAACCCCAAGGTCCGACACTGCACACTCACCCTACCTGCACCATAACCCTAACTCACTTAACCCACCGCTAAACCCACAGTCCCTCACTATCGCACACACACCCTACCTGCACCCTAACCCTAACTCACTTAACCCACCCCTAAACCCACAGTCCCTCACTATTGCACACTTACCTGTCCGCTCCCTAACACTAAATCCCTCACTCTATCGCACACTTACCGAGTCCGTCGGGTTCTCACCTTGTCGGTCATCTGCGTTGTCGGTCTTTTCGTCCCGTCGGATTCCGTGTCGGCGAAACGCGTTGTCGGGCATCTGAAGGTGACCCATATATATATATATATATATAGGTACATAGGTAGGTAATAGGCTATCTGCCTGAAGGCATATATTAGTATTGTCAGAGTGTGCAGCTATCACCACCCATGGAGTTAGTTCCCTAGGCCTCTGTGTAGTAGAGCTGATGAAGTGATCCATGGTGTGATAGTTCAGTTTCACATACACTCATCAAGGCTCCTCTGGAAGAGTGTCAGTGAGGGACTTGGCTTAATGTCAGCTGGGAGCCTGTTCCAAAGCAAGGGAAGTCTGTGAGTTAGTAATGTATCCCTCCAACATGTTCTATTTAATGTTGTGATGATGATATCCCTAGAGCATGTGGTACAGTGAGCTTGGCTTTACTTCAGATAGCACATGTACATCAGTTCTGCATTGGACATGGACCTGTCTGTTGTGCCGAGATCCCCTGAGTAGACAGTATGCAACAGAGTACAGATTGAGTTAAATTCAGTCTTGTTGCATGGGGCAACTGTTTGAGGCCAGTAATCCTCTTGTTGAGGTACTTCAGTGGTCTTTCCAGCTGCTGAAGGTGCCTAGTCAGATTCATCGCAAGTGTGTTGTGGTACTCTCTGATGGGTCTGATGACTGATGAGTATAGGGAACCTCCTTTGGCCTACATGCAAAGACCTTGGCAGTTTGTGGGAACACATAGCATGATTTTCTAACCACTTTGTGAATGTGTTTCTGGAAGTAGAGCTGACTATCCACGTGTCCATAGATCCCTTATTATCACCTCCATATTTAGGGTGTTGACACCTATATGGTATTTGTATGACTGTAGCTCGAGGCCATAATTTTGACACTACATCTGTCTGACTGAGACCCTTGTTAAGAATGTCTCTGTTGTCCCAAATATCGATTATGACAACTTTTTTGCAGTCATCCACAAACTTTGCTAAACATAGCCCTCGTGTGTTTGACTGCATTTCTGAAAAGTATACACCAGACAGGAGGGGTCCCAGGACTGAGCCATGGGGGACAGCAGTTGTTACCAGCTTGAACAGGAGACCACAATTCTTACCTTGTGAGATCTATCTGTGCCCCAGTTGGCAATCCATCAGATGACATACATATGTATGCACAGGTTTTGATTTTGTGGATACGACATGTGTCCGGGATGTTGGAAAGGGCTTTTCAAGGTCTATGTGGGACGTGTGTAGCTCATTTCATTGATGTATGTCCTGGGTGACTGCCTTGAAAACAGTCTAGCAGGTTTGGGAACCATGATCTGCCCCTGACCAATCCAAAATGGGTAGGGTTGGGTGTTTGTAGGCTCCCAATAGCTCTGTTTATGAGTTCATCAGGATCGACTCCATAGCTTTGCAGATCAGGCTTAATAGGCTTATAAGACAATAGTTCCCATGGTCTGTTGTGCACCAACACTTGTGGAGTGTGCCAAACATTGCTGTAACCCATTCAACAGTTTCATATCCTCTACAGAGGGTGAGTCTCAACAGACTGTTCAGGTGCAGGGTCTGTTTGTTTGAGAGTTCACATATGACACAGCTAGGGGAAACCATGTCATCCCATAGATGCCGTGTTTTTAGGTTTTGGAAGAGCTGTTTAACCATTGTATATGTGATTTCTGGGTTTTCACAATCTCCAGGTATGATAATGGGCCCTTTTGTCAGTGAGAGGGGGGTAAATATGTATGAACCTGTCTGACAAGATGTTGGCAATGTCAGTCATGTACATGTATTCATTTACAGTTTGCACTGACTCAGAACATATATGAGTTTACATTGATATTTATGACATAGCGAAAGAAAGCTTCATGGTTCTCTATGGACTCTTTGACAATATTTTTGCCAGAACATAGATTGGATAATGTTAGGAGTGCTCATTGTTTATTGATGATACTGATCGAAGATTTATTGATCTTCTTTGAATTTTCACTTTCTTTGAACAACTTAAGTACTTGTAGTACATAGTTTGATTATGACAGGAGTCCAATATATTATATGGGTCTGTTTTCATATAACTGTGTGCGCAAGGCAAGATTGGTAAATAGTGATAAGTTTCTGGGGTAAGAACTGCAACTGCCAGATATGTGTGGCCCACTGCTGTACTCAGACATGGCCTAAGTGTGTGAGCATGCCCAGTATGACCTTTCAGTATGTTGTTGACTGACATTTGCTTTGTTTATTTAAGTGTGTGAGCATGCCCAGTATGACCTTTCAGTATGTTGCTGACTGAAATTTGCTAAATTTGCTGGTGTGTGAGCACGACCAGTATGACCTTTCAGTATGTTGCTGACTGAAATTTGCTAAATATGTTTAAGTGTGTGAGAATGCCCAGTATGGATATATATACTATATGTGTGTGAAAAATCAAGTTGGTTTTTACTTCAGGGCTCACCTTTGTGTTATACATTGATATGAAGCACACTGTGCCTGCAGGGCTTCCATAAGTCACTTAGCATAGACTTATCGACATTTCTACATACAGGGGGGACAGCTATTAGTTGTGCAATTCTACCTGGGGGGCACACCTGATTGTTACTGTGGATGTACATAGGATGAGGGGTTCACCTGACACTTATACACATTTGCTAGGCCTGCACTGCTATGTCAGGTACTCCATTTCAGTCTGTACTGTTGCCTATCTTACTGGCTTGAGGCATACTACTGTGCTACAGATCTTAGCTTCCAATTTAACGTATATTAGTCTGTGACTTCATAGCCTACCCAACCCACATCACACTGCCTGGCCTGCTGTTATCTGTCTGCATAGGCCTGGGGGGAAGTTACTCATATGCCTCTTCAGAGGGCATGATACAGCATTTGTTTGTGTTTGCGTTAGTCTACAATTGTCCTGCTGTGTCTGTGCCAGTGAAATGCTGTCATGGCTTAGTGGTTCAGTACTGTGACTATAGTGCACAGTATCCTGAGTTCGAGCCCTGTCACTGCTTTTTATTTTCCTGCTGGGCAGACCAGACTGCTTAAGGAACAGTAAAGCAGGTGTGAATGTGTTTACCTGACTTTGCTCAACTTTGCCCAACCTTGCCCAACATTGCCCAACATTGCTCAACATTGCCTGATGTTGCGCTAGTTAGCATGGTGCGCAGCTCCACGCAATTGTGTTTGAATATGCTAAATAATGGTAAAATGTGCTTAGCACTGCTTTATATTGCTTAAAATAGGGCAATCTTGCCTCAGGTGGTGCTGCAGGGCTGCCTATGTCGGATGCACATAGTACACTCCATATACATGTTTGAAAACAGGTAGTGTCAAGTTAGGCATCCCTTTTATTGTATGTGTGAGTCAGAGAGAGGTGTCATTTCCAGGGTTCCTACTGAGTCATTGTATGTCCTATGCGTTGCCTCTTTGGCAAGGCCAAGGCATACTGGGCATGCCTCCTTCTGCCTACTGGGGCAAGCTCAGGTTGTTCCTCCTCCAATTCACACTGTGCCTGTGCAGGCCTTGGCAATGGTGGGGGCTGTTTGGCCCTGCCCCATGCTGTTCCTGCTGCAGCTGTTTTCACAGTATCATATTGTGTAGCATGGCACATACCATGACAATTTGGGTACATGTAGTTGGTGAGTACTGCAAGGCTCCACCAGATGTGTCCAGGCACCAGAACCGTGACTTGAGCATCCCAAACACATGCTCAATAATGTTTCTTGTTTGTGCGTGTGCCTCTTTATGGAGTTCTTGTTTGGGTGTGTGTGCATTTCTGATGGGTGTCATCAGCCACGGCTCCAGTGCGTATCCAACATCCCCCACTAGGTGACCGTCAAGGATGTCCCCATTGGCAAATCTCTGGTACAGCTGCATCAGACGCCAGATGTGAGAATTGTGATAGCTTTCAGGGCAGCCAGCACACACATTCATTATTATGGCCTGGGCATCGCACAAGACCTGGCAGTTGATGGAGGGGAAGCCCTTGCAGTTGAAGCAGACCCTACCACGCTCACCGGATGGTGTTTGATGTGTATGTGCATGCAGTATATTGCACCCACTACCTCTGGGTATTCTGCTATTTGGTGGAAAAGACGCATATTGCTGGCCAATGCCTCACGTGAATTGGGGAAATATACGTGCTCACCGACATATGCTGACATGGCAACCAGGAACTGGTGCAGTACCGTGGATGCTGATGCCTGTGAAACCCCCATCATATCACCAGTTAGTCTCTGGAAGGTACCTGTAGCTAGTATTCGTAGTCCAACACATACCTTGGTATCCACTGGGATGGGTTCCCCTCTGTTGGTTCTGTGTGTGAGGCGTGGCCGGTACAGCTCAATAATTTGCTGCAGGAGGTCTCTGTCCACTCTATAGCGCTCCACTATCTCCAGCTCATGTAGCCCCTGGTAGGTTACCCTGGGTCTGTACACTCTTATCCATCTCCTCACTGTGGGTTGCTCAGCAGCATTCACAACATCACCACCCTCAGCATCTTGCACATGTTGGTTTATGATAGCAATAGCAGCCCCTAACATTTTGTCTGACGTAAGCTTTTTAAGTTTTCACTTTTTGTATACTGCAGTGTTGCAGAGTTCTTGGGAAAAAACAGGGTAGACTGCTGTTTGCAGAGTTTAAAGTGCTGGGCTGGGCTAGTCTACTGCCTGTGTAATTGGCTGATTCTGATATATTTCACCTGGCAGCTCTGCTAGTTCTCCTTGGTTAACTTCCTACTACTTCTTTTCCTTTCTTTTCTTTTTCTGTTTCCGCTCAGGGCAGCGCTGTGCAAACAAGCGCAAACACGTGCAAAGACACGCACACGGGCACACACGCGTGCACACGCTGTGTGCATGTTTGCAAGAAATTTCAGGTATATCCACGGCGTATACCTTTGGTTTCTTGTTTTCAGCTAGGACAACTGTAGACACGCCTCTTGCAATCCTGAACAACTCAGGGCAAACACAAGCCACTGTGCTCCAATAAGCTTACAGTCTTTCAGACATACCCCCTTATGATGTCACCTGTCTTCTACTCTAATACTCCCCTACTCCCCTACTCCTACACTTACACTCTAGGGACATGGCTCAAATGCCGGGGCAAATTGGGATTCACTATCCTTATCCTCATTTGCATAGGATTGCCTACTAATGCTTGGTTACATCTCTCACACTGAGCTTCCCCCCCTTAGCAACCACTACTCAGTGGACATGTTGTTTTCAGCCTGCCATTCACCTGCATGGCAGAACAAGCTTTTTAGTGAAAATGCCCATTTTTGGCTATTTTTCAATTTTTTTCATTTTATTTAAAGCGCCACACATTTGCGCGATGCTGCGCTATGCTTAAACATCTGAGATCAGGGAAAATTTTGATTTTAAGGATTTACAACATTTGCAAATGCCAATGGCCTTATATCTGGCCATTGGCATGCTTTCTCAACTAGATGCACCCTTTATTTGGAGCTGTCATAGCTCCGTTTAGCTATTTGCAGAACGGTACTCTGTTACCAATGGAGTACATTTCTGCAGATAACACTACTCTTACACAGACAGGTTAGTGTTTCCTGGATCACAAATTTACCTCATTTGCATAACTTTCAGCAGCAAATTAGGTAATTTGCATACCATAACACTGTCCGTGCAAGAGTAGCTTTAGAAGCTCTCATGCACACCCCTGCCAGCTGTTGCTGGATCGCTCGGCAGACATATTGGCTGTCTGCCGTCTTACACTAATCTTAGACTCCATGCAAGCCTTTGTAAATCTGGCCCATTGTTAAGGTCCCAACAGGAAGGATTAACAGCTCAGCATTACTTGCCATAAACTTATGACTGATACCACATTCATCAGCCATCTGATCTATGCAGCAAAGCCAAAAAAATACTTAGACACTTGCTTGATTTATTAGTAACTCTCTCCTTCTTTTCCTCATAGCTTATCAAGAAATTATATTCAGCATGTAACTCCTGTCATTTTTTCTTCTCAGAAAATGTTATTATTTTAAGTAACTTCAGTTCCTGTTTTCAGTTTCCATTGAGATATATACACTATCGGAAACCCAATAATCAACTGCCACAAGATATGACAAAAAGTTTTTCTACAGTAGAGAAAAACACCAAGACAATTCTTTTTAGGTATAATTGATTTGGTATTTTAGTAGAAAACAAGAAGTGCTTGATAGTGACCCTCTTCTCGATTAATATTTAGTAAATGTTTGTACTATAATGCTTTAGTAAATGTCTACAGTGTAACTACATAATTTAGTAACAGGCCTTGAATTTTCAGACTGGTTAAGACATGAAATCTATGAGATTGCAAGTTCTGTGAAATATTATTAAAACAGCTTAACCCACAGTAATCAGAGGTTTTGCTGCTTAGGATTTTGCAAGCACTGGTGTAGTTTATGATGACTTCAGACTAAATGTCAAGGGATTAGGCAGGGGAGACAGTGCTATTCTCTTAAAAGAGAAGCAAACAGTTACATGTTATCTAGTGAAAAATACATTCTTAATTCCATGATATTATTAATTTAGTATTCAAATCAATTATTAAAAACAATTTCAGAAGAATCAAGTAA